>NC_084565.2:28935000-28985000 GCF_033978685.3 Nerophis lumbriciformis | reverse complement strand
GTTTGGGAACTGAGGAGACACATTTTTTAAGCTTCTGAGGTGGAATTATTTCCCATTCTTGCTTGATGTACGGCTTAAGTTGTTCATCAGTCCGGGGGTCTCCGTTGTGGTATTTTAGGCTTCATAATGCGCCACACATTTTCAATGGGAGACAGGTCTGGACTACAGGCAGGCCAGTCTAGTACCCGCACTCTTTTACTATGAAGCCACGCTGATGTAGCACGTGGCTTGGCATTGTCTTGCTGAAATAAGCAGGGGCGTCCATGGTAACGTTGCTTGGATGGCAACATATGTTGCTCCAAAACCTGTATGTACCTTTCAGCATTAATGGCGCCTTCACAGATGTGTAAGTTACCCATGTCTTGGGCACTAATACACCCCCATACCATCACAGATGCTGGCTTTTCAACTTTGCGCCGATAACAATCCGGATGGTTCTTTTCCTCTTTGGTCCGGAGGACACGACGTCCACAGTTTCCAAAAACAATTTGAAATGTGGACTCGTCAGACCACAGAACACTGTTCCACTTTGTATCAGTCCATCTTAGATGAGCTCAGGCCCAGCGAAGCCGACGGCGTTTCTGGGTGTTGTTGATAAACGGTTTTCGCCTTGCATAGGAGAGTTTTAACTTGCACTTACAGATGTAACAACCAACTGTAGTTACTGACAGTGGGTTTCTGAAGTGTTCCTGAGCCCATGTGGTGATATCCTTTACACACTGATGTCGCTTGTTGATGCAGTACAGCCTGAGGGATCGAAGGTCACGGGCTTAGCTGCTTACGTGCAGTGATTTGTCCAGATTCTCTAAACCCTTTCATGATATTACGGACCGTAGATGGTGAAATCCCTAAATTCCTTGCAATAGCTGGTTGAGAAAGGTTTTTCTTAAACTGTTCAACAATTTACTCACGCATTTGTTGACAAAGTGGTGACCCTCGCCTCATCCTTGTTTGTGAATGACTGAGCATTTCATGGAATCTACTTTTATACCCAATCATTGCACCCACCTGTTCCCAATTTGCCTGTTCACCTGTGGGATGTTCCAAATAAGTGTTTGATGAGCATTCCTCAACTTTATCAGTATTTATTGCCACATTTCCCAACTTCTTTGTCACGTGTTGCTGGCATCAAATTCCAAAGTTAATGATTATTTGCAAAAAAAGAAAAAGAAAAAGTTTATCAGTTTGAACATCAAATATGTTGTCTTTGTAGCATATTCAACTGAATATGGGTTGAAAAGGATTTGCAAATCATTGTATTCCGTTTATATTTACATCTAACACAATTTCCCAACTCATATGGAAACGGGGTTTGTGTGTGTGTATATATATATATATATATATATATATATCTATATATAGCGGTAGAAAATGGATTAGAAAGGACAGGTATAAAAAAAAGTTTTTTTTTGTTGTTTTTTTTAACTTGGGACTTCCATAGGCCATAAACTTGGGCCATAGTTTGGTGACCTCTGGTATAAAGTACCTTTGAGTAGCCTATACATAGTAGGTCCTTAAAAGAGTGCTCCTGTGATACAAATTATCTTTGACAAAGCATTTTTACAGTAGGTCATCAACAACAACGTCATATAGAAGATCTTTGATTATTGACTTTTGCAGTACTCTATGACATTAAAAACAACAGAGCTATTGCGCCATGTAGAGGAGGTTTGACTACCATTTTTTCAATAGATCTTTTTAAAACAGAAGAGCGCTCCTATCATTTAAAGCAGGGGTTTCAAATGTACGACCAGTGGGCTGGATTAGGCCAGCGAACAGGTTTTATCCGGCCCGCGGGATGAGTTTGCTAAGTATAGAAATGAGCCAACATTTTTTAATGAAAGTAACTGCTGTTCTAAATGTGTCCACTAGATGTCACAATAGCAATTCTTTGGATCCTTGTAGACGATGCTACAAATGTAAAAAAAAAAATGATGTTAGTGCACCAGCAAAGGAAAATGAGCAAACGACATAAATAACAGTAGTTATGTTTAGATTGAAAATTAACACTGATGAGTTGACTGATGAACATTATTACATAACTTAATCATAAAGTATAAATAACGACAAATAAAGATAGAATACTATTAACCGCAACATGTAAGTGTAAAAAAAAGCCCAACAACAACATTATGATTTGTACATTTTCAGAATGTGCTTGTTCTATTTTTAAACAAAGAAAACAATCGTGCTGTGATTTTTGGGAGTAGATTTTTCTCCATGTGGCCCCCGGTCTAAAATGAGTTTGACACCCCTGATTTAAAGCGTTTTTGCAGTAGGCCCTTAAAAAGCATGCTTCATTAATGCACCCGCTTAATTTACATAATTTAATGAGATCCAATACAAGAGGTGTATCAAACAAATCTGCATTTTAAAGTAAAAAAAAAAAAGCTTTAATTCAACAATATCTCATATCATGACGGTCGTAATATTTTGACCCTCACGCACTGCCATGTGACTCATATCCTCTGCTCTCATTAACTCAGCGGTCTGCTTTAAATTCCCTTCCTAGCCCAAAGATTATGCGAGAGAGTTGCATTCCAAGAAGAAAATAAACAGAAATTGAATGAATGGTGGTTAAATGAAGTTGTTATGCTGATAATTGCACACTCCCACACAGGCTGCCTACACACGCCACTTGCCTTCATTGTTATGCTGCTTTTCCCCAAACGGCTAATCTTCGGATAATTCAGCGGTAACCTTGGATATAACTGTGAAAGCGCGAGCTGCTGGCGTTTGCATAAAGATGAAGGGCTTGATAGCCACCCGGGATGGACCCGATAGGCCGGGCTTCATCTCTGCGAAGGGTCCAGATCCGAATTTGCTAATGTGTGAATCAGTATGTTATTGGAGCGGTATTGATCCTATCTTTGAGCTGACTTCAAGCTTTCATCTGTGATGCGAGGCGTGTAAGTGTTCCCTGGCCACGGTTTGAACCAGGGGGTTCAAATTCATTTTAGCTCAGGGGCCACATGGAGGAAAATCTATTCACGAGTGGGTAAAATGGTAAAATCATGGGATGATAAATTAAAAATAAAAACGACTTCAGATTCAGAAATGAGCTTCTTAAACGAGCTTAGCTGCTATGCAGTCACTTTAGTGGGAAGTGACGTGTGATGATTACTTTTTATTGTATTACAAATGTTTTTAGCTCAATGCCTTCATGATGGTTTGTATGTTGTATGTATTTTATGTATTTGTACCTTGTTTTTACTGTTGTTTCCTTGTTTTTACTGTTGTACCTTGTTTTACTGTTGAACCTTGTTTTACTGTTGATTCCTTGTTTTTACTGTTGATTCCTTGTTTTTTACTGTCGATTCCTTGTTTTTACTGTTGTACCTTGTTTTTACTGTTGTTTCCTTGTTTTTACTGTTGTTTCCTTGTTTTTACTGTTGTACCTTGTTTTTACTGTTGTACCTTGTTTTTACTGTTGTTTCCTTGTTTTTACTGTTGTACCTTGTTTTTACTGGTGTACCTTGTTTTTACTGTTGTACCTTGTTTTTACTGTTGTTTCCTTGTTTTTACTGTTGTACCTTTTTTTACTGTTATACCTTGTTTTTACTGTTGTACTTTGTTTTTGCTGTTGTTTCCTTGTTTTTACTGTTTCCTTGTTATTACTGTTGTACCTTGTTTTTACTGTTGTTTCCTTGTTTTTACTGTTGTACCTTGTTTCTTAATGACTACTGCTGCAAACCAATTTGCCCTTCGCCGACAATAAAGATTTTCTAAGTCTAAGTCTAAGATTGTTTTCTTTGTTTTACTTTATCTAAACATGCAACAGGAACATGTACAAATCACAAATTATCCTCTTGACAAAGTTAGTGGAAAATAATTGGGGAAAAAATGGTGCATTTTTAAAAACACAACGAAGAACACTATGAATTTAGACTGTGTCACAGCCTATCTGGGATTGAACAAATAAAAACATTAAATATATAAAAACTCTTATATGTATCAAATACCTTATTTGTCATGTCCACATATTAATGCTGTGCTACCTCAACAAACCATAAGAAACGGAGGTAGAAACTATTCCAAATGTTTGAGTTACACTTTGCGTTTACTTTTCTTATTTTTGACAGACATTTTGGGAGAATCAGGGTGCCAAATATCAATGTGCTCGAAGCAGAAGACGTAAATGGCAGGTTTTACGCTTTATTTGGGTCGAGGGGGAGGAGCTGCATCCACACTTTACTGTGTATCCTCTTGCTTAGCCCCAGCTTAATCGTTTGCTTGCCAAACAGAATTGCGATAGCGACATCTAGTTTTGACATTTAGAACAGCTGTTTCTTTAATTAAAAACATTTCAGCTATTTTTTTTACTTAGCAAACTCATCTCGCGGGCTGGATAAAACCTGTTCGCGGGCCTTATCCGGCCCATGAGCCGTACATTTGACACCCCTGGTTTTAACTGTGGTGCCTGGTCCAGAGTTACCCAAACTGTAAGTCTGCAAACCAATTTATTTACTAAAAAAACTAAAATCGATGTAATTAGAATATTATTGCGTTGCAGGATTTAATAGAATTTTGTACAGAAAAATTAATGTGCTGTAACTTAAGATGAAATAATGTTAAAATATACGTTGTTTTTTTTATTATCAATGTTAAGAAAGTAATGCTGGTTTTTTTTGGTTATTTTTGTTTTTCGTTTTTTTACAGTGGTTCAGTAGAACTGTGTACACAAACTAATAAACGGTACGGTAATGTGTTTAAAAGCAAAAATACAAATACAAATCATGACTTTCTTCAAAATGCTGTACATACAATATGTACATGTATAGTCTGTTTGTGCCCTTTTTTGTTTCAAACTGAACTGTTCTAAATTTAGTCAGATTTTGTACAAAAGTAATATAAATTCATTAAAATTAAAAAAAGAAATTCCTAAAAATACTAAAAAAAAGTTGATTATCTTTTTATTCAATGGAATAAAAACAATATTGCTGTCCAATTGTTATTTTAATTTGGTCTAGTCTAGTAGCATTTTAACTTAAATGAAAATATGAATTAAAAAAAAAAATACAATTATGAGTTGTTTAAAAACATTTTAATCGGTGTTATGAAAACAATATTGTGGTCTAATTGTTTTTATTTATTTTTCTGGCCTTTTATCTATTTATTTATTTCCTGAACAAAAACAGCAAAAAAATAATAATAATTAAAAAAAGTATAAATATTAAAAATGCTTTTTTTTCTTTTTCACATCTTTTTTATTGGACAGCAAAGATGTGCTAATTATAATGCAGCAGCTATAGATTATTTTTCTAATCGAGGAATCTATCGATTATTTTGTTTGCCTAATCAGATAAAACACAATGTATAGCCTTAACGTGTATTTCAGGGAAAATAGTTGAAATAAACAAACATTTTCTGCTTGCCATACCCTTCATTATATTTTTACTTAAACTACTATCTACTCTCTAATGTATGCTGCCCTTTTTTTTTCTTTTTTTTTTACTGCACCTGTTACATATACTGTAATATTGTATATGGTAATTGGGATTTGTTATATATTGTATATATTATATAAAAAACATAATATAATATATCAGTATATATTATATACTTTATATATAATATGTAAATATTACACGTTATATTTCATATTGCGAGTACGGTACATTTTTAGTCGACTTAATACCCTTTCCATCATTTGAAACTGAGCAACTGTGTGGAACAATTTCCCTTGTGGATCAGTAAAGTTTGTCTAAGTCTAAGTCCAAACGCACACCATCAACAATTAAATTGCTTTTTTGGTAACACTTTAGTATGGGGAACATATTCACCATTAATTAATTGCTTATTAAAGTAACAAAGACTTAATTTAGAGTTATTTGGACACTAGGGGAACATAAAAGGGTTAGGGTTACTAATAAGCAATAATTCTGAGGTTATTGAGCGAAGACTCTTAGTTAATGGCTTACTGGTTGTATAATAAGGCCATGCAGAATAAGGCCTTAATAAGTACTTAATAATGACTAATTAAGAGGCAATATGTTACTAATTTGCCTGTTAATAAGCAATTAATTAATGGTGAATATGTGTTCCCCATACTAAAGTGCTTTTTTTTTTAATTTTCAAAAATAAAAAATAAAAAACACAGACCATGGCACTCACACACCACTCTATTGCAGCAGCCATGTGAAAACTAAGTCCACATAATTAAATAATACGCCTTACAATCCGTATTTTATATTATTTTTATTTGCTACACTTAAACGATTAATCGAAGCAACAGAAAACAAATCAAAGCTTTTTTTTTTTCAATGGAATCAATCATTGCAGTCCTAGATAATTGATTTGACAGTGTAGCTACATATTAATATTGTGTTCAACTTGTAGAGCATAGGACATCTTTTGGAGTACATGTAAAGGAATAGTGATGATCGCGTCCTACTGGTGTGCCAAGCAAAAGCAGCATCAAGAGTCAGGTGTGTCTGGCAACCTAAAATGTCTCAGCAAGTTCAGAGAAGAGGACATCATTGATGCCGCTTCTTCTCTCCCCGCCCCTTTAACCGGCGCCATGTTTGCTTGAAAGATGCAAAGAGTGTGTGGCTCGCATGTGTTACAAGGTTAAGATTGAGGGTGTGTGAAACGTGTCAAGATTTTATAGCTATTTATGTTTCTGGGGGGTGCACACAGCCTTGAACGCTCCCGCTGGCTCGTAACTCTCCACATAGGCACCTCCACCTAAACAACCTTACTTTGAAGACCCACAAATCAAGCCTCTTCTTTCCTCAGCCTCTTTGGAACTTACGCATAAATTTTAGCTACCGGGTTCTCCGGATTCGCACGTGCCCGGGCTATTATTTTAGGAATACCTCAAATGCTTTAACACCCGAGAGAAACATCCATTGTCATTCCTGTATGACCGGCCTGAGAACTTTCCCCTCACCACCGATCCCAAAGAGACAGCAGATGGTTAACAGCTCCTCAGCCTCCATCTTTTGCTAGGCTACTTCTTCTAGCTCAGGGGTCGGCAACCCAAAATGTTGAAAGAGCCATATTGGACCAAAAATAATAAAAAAAACAAATCTGTCTGGAGCCGCAAAACATAAAGAGCCTTATATTAGTCTTATAATGATGGCAACACATGATGTAAATGTCTATATTAGCTATATTAGCCGACTATCAAAGGCTGACGTAAAAATATTTTAAAGGGATTAAAGGCATACTTGCCAACCTTGAGACCTCCGATTTCCGGGAGGTGGGGGCGGTGGGGGGCGTGATCAGGGGTGGGACGGGGGCGTGGTTGAGGGCGGGGGCGTGGTTAAGAGGGGATGAGTATATTGACAGCTAGAATTCACCAAGTCAAGTATTTCATACATATATATATATATATATATATGTATATATATATATATATATATATATATATATATATATATATATACATACATATACATATACGTACATATATATGTATATATATTTATATATATATATATATATATTTATATATATATATATATAGGTTGATTGGCAACACTAAATTGGCCCTAGTGTGTGAATGTGAGTGTGAATGTTGTCTGTCTATCTGTGTTGGCCCTGCGATGAAGTGGCGACTTGTCCAGAGTGTACGCCGCCTTCCGCCCGATTGTAGCTGAGATCCAGCGCCCCCCGCGACCCCAAAAGGGAATAAGCGGTAGAAAATGGATGGATGGATATACATATATATATATATATATATATATATATATATATATATATACATATATATATCTACATCCTGAAAATATGCAAACAAAACTGTGTTTAGATAATTGATACTTCAAACTTGCATAAATAAATCCTAAGGAATATAACATAACTTGGCTTCTGAGAGCTTCAAAATGTAATGAATAAAATGTTAAAGTTGTTGATAAACAAGCAATTATTTTAATAATTAAATATGGTCGTTTTAAATGAATTATTATGATCATTTAAAATTAATTATTTCCAATATGTTTATTTTAATGTATAATTCTATGGCTGGATGTAATAAGGAGTCAGAAAAAATACAAATAAAAATACAATTAATTTTGATGTTTTTAGCAAAATATAGTAAAATTGTATTTAGTTTTTTTTTTTTAAATTAATAAATATATTTATTTTTAGGTAAGATAAACATAATACAATGTATCTCTAGTCCAGATGATTTAGTTCTTGTCACCCTGTTGTCCTCCCGTCATAAAAAAAGGATGTCCTCACTCAGGTCCGCATGGAGCTAGAGAGGGCGTGGCCTCCAGCCCCGGCTGAAAATCGGGAGATTTTCGGGAGAATATTTGTCCCGGGAGGTTTTCGGGAGAGGCGCTGAATTTCGGGAGTCTCCCGGAAAATTCGGGAGGGTTGGCAAGTATGGATTAAAGGCCTCACCTTTTCTCCTCCAAACATATTGCTGGGTATTGTGGCCAAACAGCTCAATTTTTGTTTCATCTGACCACAGAACTTTCCTCCAGAAGATCTTATTTTTGTCCATGTGATGTCAGATGAAACAAATATTGAGCTGTTTGGCCACAATACCCAGCAATATGTTTGGAGGAGAAAATGTGAGGCCTTTAATCCCAGGAACACCAATCCCTACCGTCAAGCATGGTGGTGGTAGTATTATGCTCTGGGCCTGTTTTGCTGCTAATGGAACTGGTGCTTTACAGAGAGTAAATGGGACAATTAAAAAAGGAGGATTACCTCCAAATTCTTCAGGACAACCTAAAATCATCAGCCCGGAGGTTGGGTCTTGGGCGCAGTTTAGAGATTTAGATTTAGATTTATTGGTCCCCTTGGGGAAATTCATTGTCACTGCCGTACATTTAAACACTAGACATTACACATCACACACACAAAAAATAACACAAAGACATCATACAAGACTAACACACATTTACAGGCTTGTCAGACGGGTCGGCCGGGCCTGCTGTTAAGGGCGGCTATAGCTGCAGGGATAAGGCTTTTCCTGAGGCGGGCCCTCCGGAATTTGATAGTTCTGTACCTGAGCCCTGATGGTAGTGGGATGATGTATTGGTGTAGTGGGTGAGTGATATCCTGGACTATTGTTTTTGCCAGTCGGGTGATGGACCTGTGGTTTAAGTCTGAAATGTTGGGTGTGGGTAGGCCGATGATTTTAGCTGCTATGTTTGTAATGCGTGTGAGTTTGGTCCGGTTGGTTACAGAAAGCATGGTGAAAAAACATGTGGAACAGTACAGAAGGATGGGTTGAACAATGCTTTGGTAAAGTAATAACAGGAGATGAGGTGCAACGTATAGTCCTTTAAGTTTTCAGATGGCTGACAGTCTTTGTTGACTTCTTTTTTGAATGTCCGTGGTGTGCTGATCAAAGGTGAGTTTATTGTCCAAGGTTACGCCCAGGTATTTGAAAGTGTCAACTGTTTTAACTGTTTGTGTGTTTATGATGATGGGGTTCTGAGGTGAGGGGGGGTTGAACCATATTTATTTTGTTTTGTTGGGTGTTCCAACAGGGCAATGACCCCAAACACACGTCAAAAGTGGTCTGTTTTGCTGCCAATGGAACTGGTGCTTTACAGAGAGTAAATGGGACCATTAAAAAAGGAGGATTACCTCCAAATTCTTCAGGACAACCTAAAATCATCAGCCCGGAGGTTGGGTCTTGGGCGCAGTTGGGTGTTCTAACAGGACAATGACCCCAAACACACATCAAAAGTGGTAAAGGAATGGCTAAATCAGGCTAGAATTAAGATTTTAGAATGGCCTTCCCAAAGTCCTGACTTAAACGTGAGGACAATGCTGAAGAAACAAGTCCATGTCAGAAAACCAACACATTTAGCCGAACTGCACCAATTTTGTCAAGAGGAGTGGTCAAAATTTCAACCAGAAGCTTGTGGATGGCTACCAAAAGCACCTTATTGCAGTGAAACTTGCCAAGGGACATGTAACCAAATATTAACATTGCTGTATGTATACTTTTGACCCAGCAGATTTGCTCACATTTTCAGTAGACCCATAATAAAGCTGCTGTTTTGAGGCATGTTAAAAAAAAAAGCACTTTGTGACTTCAATAATAAATATGGCAGTGCCATGTTGGCACTTTTTTTCCATAACTGGAGTTGAAGTTCTTATTTTGGAAAACCTTGTTATTGATTGATTGATTGATTGAAACTTGTATTAGTAGATTGCACAGTACAGTACATATTCCGTACAATTGACCACTAAACGGTAACACCCGAATAAGTTTTTCAACTTGTTTAAGTCGGGCTCCACGTTAATCAATTCATGGTAAAGTTACATTGTTTAATGCATCCAGCGGGGCATCACAACAAAATTAGGCATAATAATGTGCTAATTCCACGACTGTATATATCGGTATCGGCTGATATCGGAATCGGTAATTAAGAGTTGGACAATATCGGAATATCGGCAAAAAAGCCATTATCGGACATCTCTAATTGTGATTATTATTTTGGCCCTAAAAGAGAGTGTACATTTGTGAAGCACCTCGACAAGCCTTAGCAGTCTGCCTAAAAGCAGACAAAAATGCATTCGGCATAGAAAAAGATATCTTGGAGAAAGATTCCAGACATTTGTCATACACCCCACCTTATATCATTCCATTTTTCCGTATGATCCATTGATATTCTTATTTGAAAATGGTATTCATTGAAGTGTTTTATGTTTAATTTAAAGAATTTCCCATACTGTACCGAAAGTGAACGGAACCGTGACTATAAAACCTTTTCACCGTGAACATGGCGACATTTACGCATGTCTTTTGTGATGGGGGTCCTTAAAAAGCTGTGTTCAACGTTTTGCTGCAACTAAACATGACTGTTTGCCTGTTGGCCGATGAGCACGGCCTTCTTCCTTCTTTATGAAGCGTTTGCTGCATTCGCTACGCGTAAATAGAAGTCTTAGCTTGGTTTATATTCATGAGGATCAGCCCTTTGGATCTTTCCGAGGGGCTGAAAAACTGACTTGGCAGCAGTGACGCAGGGAGCTTAACACAGCGAGGTGCTGACTCCACCTGCAAAGCAACCAAACTCACGGTAATGCTTTTCATTTAGGGAAGATGGGCTCTCAGGAGGTGTGTGTGTGTGTGTGTGTGTGTGTGTGCATTCTTGTATTTCTACCCTTCTTGAGACATCAACAATGAAAAGTAGCTTCCATATGAGGAGGTGTGAACAAGTTATGACCGAAATGATGGTCCCAATAAGGAAAACCATTGCATCTAATAGAGAATGTCTCATTTGCACCCCTGGTGGTGAAATCTATCAAAATGAGGGTGGTCCCAAAAAGGAGGGATTTTTCAAATTGACTGTGTGTCGGTTTTAAAAGTGCTCCCCCCTCTGGTCAACATATGAAATAACAAGTGTGTGTAAACATTTGAAGTGGTCAAAATTTATTAAAACAAATAAAAATAAATATGTTTACAGAGACATACTGTAATAACTTGAAGTAAATAAATTTAAAAAAACAACAACCTATTTACATAAAAGTATTTTTATGTGTCGACATTTTTCTTATAACATTGGTAACAATTTCTCATATTCTTTCTGTTTCTGTAATATTGCAATATTTTCTCGTAAAATTATTACTTTATGTCAAATTAGTACTCTTTAATGCAAAATTGTGACATTTCTCATAAAAAATTCTGACTTTTATGACAATATTGCCATTTTTTTTTTGTTCTTGTAAAATATTGACATTTTTTGAGAAGAATTCTTACTTTTTAATGTAAAATTCTTACTCTTTAATGCAAAACGGTGACATTTGTCATATACAATTCTGAATTTTATCACAATATTGCCAATTGTTTTTGTTGTTGTTGTGAAATAGTGAAATTGTTTGAGTAAAATCAATCAATCAATCAATCAATCAATGTTTATTTATATAGCCCTAAATCACAAGTGTCTCAAAGGGCTGCACAAGCCACAACAACATCCTCGGTACAGAGTCCACATAAGGGCAAGGAA
This sequence comes from Nerophis lumbriciformis, assembly GCF_033978685.3. NCBI lineage: Eukaryota > Metazoa > Chordata > Actinopteri > Syngnathiformes > Syngnathidae > Nerophis > Nerophis lumbriciformis. Next base: position 28,973,079 of record NC_084565.2, on the reverse strand, counting down.
AAACTCACCCCAGTGGGACGTCGTTGCCATATGTTTTTGTTGTTGTTGTGATATAGTGACATTTTTTGAGTAAAATGATTAATTTTTAATGTAAAATTATTACTCTTTAATGCAAAACGGTGACATTTGTCATATAAAATTCTGACTTTTATCACAATATTGCCAATTTTTTTGTTGTTCTTGTAAAATAGTGACATTTTTTGACTAAAATTATTACTTTTTAATGTAAAATTATTACTCTTTAATGCAAAACGGTGACATTTATCATATAAAATTCTGACTTTTATCACAATATTGCCAATGTTGTTGTTGTTCTTGTAAAAAAATTTAATTTTTTGACTAAAATTATTATTTTTTTAATGTAAAATTATTACTCTTTAATGCAAAACGGTGACATTTGTCATATAAAATTCTGACTTTTATCACAATATTGCCAATTTTGTTGTTGTTCTTGTAAAATAGTGCATTTTTTTTACTAAAATGATTACTTTTTAATGTAAAATTATTACTCTTTATTGCAAAACGGTGACAGTTGTCATATACAATTCTGACTTTTATCACAATATTGCCAATTGTTTTTGTTGTTCTTGTGAAATAGTGACATTTTTTTTACTAAAATTATTAATTTTTAATGTAAAATTATTACTCTTTATTATTATTACTTTTATCACAATATTTAAAAAAATGTTGTTCTTGTAAAATAGTGATATTTTTGGACTAAAATGATTACTTTTTAATGTAAAATTATTACTCTAATGCAAAACGGTGACATTTCTCATATAAAATTCTGACTTTTATCACAATATTGCCAATTATTTTTGGTGTTCTTGTAAAATAGTACAATTTTTTGAGTAAAATTATGACTTTTGTCATCATTTTGCCAAGTAAAAATCTGATTATTATTATTATAATGTCGCCAACATTTTTAAAGTTTTAAAACTTTAATCGAGAAAAATTACGACTCTTTTCATAAAATTGCCAACATTTTAAGCTTTTTCTTGTAAAATTTGAACTTGCGTTGAGTAAAATTACGACTTTTGTTATAACACTGCCAAAATTCTAGGTTTTTCTTGTGAAATTGTGACCTTGTTCTTGTGAAATTCCAACTCATTTTTCACAACAAGCTTTTTTATATTTGCATAGTATGTATATATTATTAATGTTGTAAATACACATCTGTATATATCTAGAAAATGGGGTAGGCATTTTTCTCAGGTCCCAAGGAGGTACCAAATACAAGAATGTGTGTGTGTGTGTGTGTGTGTGTGTGTGTGTGTGTGTGTGTGTGTGTGTGTGTGTGTGTGTGTGTGTGTGTGTGTGTGTGCACTCAGCAGGTGCTCGGGGGGCATGGATTTATGGGACTCTTGAAGGAGCATCAATGCTAATGGTGACAGGTTTTAGGGGGGACTGAGCGAGGCATTCTTATCGAGGCGCACACTCCGCAGCGAGGCGCGGGCTGCGTCAAAGCTGCCATTGCGTAGGTAGTTATTTTAAAACGCCCCTGCTGCGCTGTGGCTCGGGCTCGTGTCACAAATTTACACAGAGGGGTCTGTTTCTTTGCAGACATATCAGCGCCTGTCAGGTAGCCGCAAAAACACTCTTAGCCCTTTTTAAACTTAAATAAGCTCCACTTTCACATTCTGGTGGTTTGCATTTTATTAGCATCCGCTTGGCTGACACATGCCGTATCAGTTAACCTCTCCTGTCTGGAGTACGTTTCTGTAAACTGAAACCTTCCCGAAATGGTTTTGGTTATACAGAGGACCCTCGGAAGTCACTCAATCTCTTCCAGGAGGCCCTCTGATCTTCAATTGGTTTGGATTTAAAGGTCCCGTATTGTGCAAAATTAACTTTTTAATGATGTGCTAACACAAGTGTTGTCCCTAGAGCTTATTTATGAGCACCAAATATGTGAACAATCTCTCATCTCCTTAAATAGTTTACCTTACTTTTGAGAGAAGAGGTGCTCAAATGGTCGCTTTTGAAGCTGCGGATTTTAATGACGTCATAGAGGAAAACTTATTTACTCACCACCAATGTTCCCTCTAATTGTTCATGTGTGTGAGCAAACGCAAAAACTCCCTGAGCATTCAGTGGAGCCCATGTGAGCAACATCAGACGTGCACACTGTGGCTACACCAGCAGCACACCTGTCCCAAACATGACTAAATAACAAGTTCAATCTCCATTCATCCATCCATTTTCTACCGCTTGTCCCTTTCGGGGTCGCGGGGGGTGCTGGAGCCTATCTCAGCTGCATTCGGGCGGAAGGCGGGGTACACCCTGGACAAGTCCCCACCTCATCGCAGGGCCAACACAGACAGATAGACAACATTCTCTTATTATTATAATCAAATGACAGCAGTCATTTCCATGAGATTATTTTCTAATATAAGTGTTTAGGCCCAATTACAATGACAAAAAATATTGTTTTTCATGAACTGTGTACTTGTATTGTTTGTCTGGGTGGAGGTCCTGCTTTGGAAACAGTTTGTACCCCTTTCAGACATTGCATTTAGTTCCCATTAAAACATACACATGTTGCACAATGAGATGTAAGCAGGGGATCATGTGTACATTCTTGCAACTTCCTATATATTTGTATTAGTATTTATTTAATATACTAACAGCATTTCATGATTAAGATTTATAAATTAAGATTCCTAATAAATGACACTAGAATAAGCACACATTTGATTGGTAAATCATAGTGTAACGACCTGGAATTACACTTTATTTGTGGTGTTGGAGTTGTCCGAATTTTTGTGTGGCTGTAAACGCATCACTGGCTAAGTGCCATATGTGCACGTGTTGGCGCAAGTGAGAAAGAGCGAGCGGCTGCTGTTGATATAACAAAGTTGCTTTTGGTCTGGTTTGTACTGCAGAAAATGACCACTTTTGCTAGATATAATTTTTTTTACTAATGTTTTGGTGATGTGTTTATGGCCGACAATAAAGAGTTTTGCTCAGTAAAGTGATCGATGGAATTCATGTCCTCAAAGCGTATCGACAGACGTTACAATATTTGAACAATGATGACGAAAACTGTTTTCTCTGTCGTGCCCGTGTCGTGTCAAAAATTGTTATGCGCTTATTTTTTTATTTGATTTTGTGAGTGGCATAGATTTGCCGTGCGCAGAGGACGCTTGAGCAGTGCGCAATTGCACAGGTGCGCACCTTAGAGGGAACATTGCTCACCACTCTCCTAGGTGAGCCACCCTGTATACTTCCACTATCGTACTTTTCGGACTATAAGGCGCACTTAAAATTATTTTATTTTCTCGACAGTGCGCCTTATAACCCGGTGCGCCTAATGTAAGGAATCATTTTGGCTCTGCTTACCGACCTTGAAGCTATTTTATTTGGTACATGGTGAAATGATAAGTGTGACCAGAGATACGTGTAGACTGCAATATGACTCAAGTAAACAACGCCAACATGTTATATGTTCCATTGAAAATATAGAACATTACACACGGCGCTCAAAAATCTATCAAAATGTTTTAGTACGACTTTGGTAAGCTATGAAGCCGCACCGCTTGATGGATTGTACTGTGCTTCAACATACGAGTATTACTATCGTGTGTGTATAAGGTAAGACAGAGTTTTTCAACCACTGTGCCGCGGCACACTAGTGTGCCGTGAGATATTGTCTGGTGTGCCGTGGGAAATTATGCAACTTCACCTAATTGGTCCAAAAAATATTTTTTGCAAATCAATAATTATAATCTGCAAATAATGTGCCGTTGCTTAGTGTCTGTGCAGCAGGTAGTTATTTGCTTTGTAAAAGTCGTAAAGTGTCGGGTGAGACGAGGATGGTTTGTTGTGATCCCAATATGCAGACCACATCGGGAGGCAGTGTGCAGGTAAAAAGGTATGTAATGCTTAAACCAAAAATTTACGTAAGGGAAAGGCAATGGCTATGCAAAACGAAAGTAAAACTGAACTGGCGACAAATTTAACAGAAACAGAACGCTGGACCTATGGTCATGAGCTTTGGGTCATGACCGAAAGGACAAGATCACGGGTACAAGCGGCCGAAATGAGTTTCCTCCGCCGAGTGGCGGGGCTCTCCCTTAGAGATAGGGTGAGAAGCTCTGTCATTCGGGGGGAGCTCAAAGTAAAGCCGCTGCTCCTCCACATCGAGAGGAGCCAGATGAGGTGGTTCGGGCATCTGGTCAGGATGCCACCCGAACGCCTCCCTAGGAAGGTGTTTCGGGCACGTCCGACCGGTAGGAGGCCACGGGGAAGACCCAGGACACGCTGGGAAGACTATCTCTCCCGGCTGGCCTGGGAACGCCTCGGGATCCCCCGGGAGGAGCTGGACGAAGTGGCTGGGGAGAGGGAAGTCTGGGCTTCCCTGCTTAGAATGCTGCCCCCGCGACCCAACCTCGGATAAGCGGAAGAAGATGGATGGATGGATGGAGAACGCTGGACGACAGCAAAAACTTACTGCGTCCACAAAGTGCGTCCGTTCTTGACATGACAATCAACAATGTCCACACAAAGAAGGCTAGCAACAACGTAAATAGCCTTGCTTGCTAACACAAAGCAGGTGCGCGGAATAGCGCTCAAAGTAAGACATGAAACTGCTACAGGAAAACACCAACAAAACAGGAAGAGCCACCAAAATAACAGCGTAGGACAAGAACTAAAGCACTACACACAGGAAAACACTAACAAACTCAAAATAAGGCACGACGACCTGGTGGAGTTTCATTTTTTTAACGTTTTCTGCTGGTGGTGTGCCTCCGGATTTTTTAAATGAGAAAAATGTGCCTTGCCTCAAAAAAGGTTGAAAAACACTGAGGTAAGACACATTATCTGGCGTTTTGTTTCGCAATATTATGCAAAATCAACTTTTACCTTCTGGTACCTGCTGATCTGTATTTGGGATCTACAAACGTACATAAGTCCTGAATAATTGCACGCGTCCGCCTTTGTGACCCCGTTGTCCATAAGCTTCTTCTTTTTGCATAGTAGAGTTTTAACTTGCACTTACGACGAACTGTAATTACTGACTGTGGTTTTTTGAAGTGTTCCTGAGCCCATGTGGTGATATCCTTTACACACTGATGTCGCTTTTACTGCCTGAGGGATCGAAGGTCCCTAATGTCATGGCTTACGTGCAGTGATTTCTCCAGATTCTCTGAACCTTTTGATGATATTACGGACCGTAGATGGTGAAATCTCTAAATTCTTTGCAATAGCTGGCTGAGAAATGTTGTTCTTAAACTGTTCGACAATTTGCTCACGCATTTGTTCACAAAGTGGTGACCCTCGCCCCGTCATTGTGAATGACTGAGCATTTCACGGAAGCTGCTTTTATACTCAATCATGGCACCCACCTGTTCCCAATTAGCCTGTTCACCTGCGGGATGTTCCAAATAAGTGTTTGATGAGCATCCCTCAACTTTCTCAGTCTTTTTTGACACTTGTGCCAGCTTTTTTTGAAACATGTCGCAGGCATCAAATTCCAAATGAGCTAATATTGGCAAAATATAAAGTTTTCCCGTTCGAACGTTAAGTATCTTGTCTTTGCAGTCTATTCAATTGAATATAAGTTGAAAAGGATTTGCAAATCATTGTATTTTGTTTTTATTTACGATTTACACAACGTGCCAACTTCACTGGTTTTGGGGTTTGTAGAACATATCTAAGGTACTATTGCTAACGTTTGTGTCCTCCTGTCCCACTCCTGTGACGTATGTTATCTAATACACTGGACAAGAGCAGAGTTACAGTGTATATGTTAAAAGTAGATAAAGTGCACAACTGTGCTCCTTGGAGTTGCACACTCTCTGGGAGACATAGACAAAAAAGAGTTTGTTATCATTAAAGCTACAGACATAAAATGTCAGGCTGCATTTAACTCTTTATCTTACAGAATATGCCACATGACAATAAAAAATGATCTTAAAAAGCATAGCATAGTTCACTGTCATTCCAGTACTGTAGGGCAACCAAATATTCTGTTTTCCCAGAATATGTCTTATTTTCTTTCTTTCTTTAGTTTATTTCGAACATGAACACACTTACAGCATAATACGTCACACAGTTTCATATCATTTCATTTTACATCACGCCCGAAAAGGAGTAGGAAGAAGCAAAGCTTATTTAATCCGACCCCTTTCCCACTTCAGAGCGTTTACAAATATATAGAATCATTTGCTGACCTTTTTATATAATAAAATAACATCTGTGAATTAGTATACACAACAGTTTTGTCATATGTAATTAATTAATTCAGTCATTATTAACATACTGAGATGAAGAATATCTTATTTTCAATAAGGTTGAAAGTATTTCTCATAATTCTTCTTCCTTTTACGTCCTGTATTTTTTTTTAGCTTTTACAAAGTGATGACAATGTCCTGTTCAGCAGTATTGTTTGTTAAATCTGGATGTGCTAATACAGCCAATAATATTAGACTTTGTTTTCATTTGTGCAGTAAGGCTTTAAAACAGAGCTAGAGAACATTTTTTGTAATACTCCAGAGACATCATTTCTAGCATCATTTCATTTCAGAGGTTATTTTTGCGCCAACAGTTTTTTATCGTACAGCTTAAAAAACAATGTTGCAGACCCAAACTTTCCTCTGTATTGACTTATTTGCACGGGTTGCTACGGCAATGGCGCAAACAGCGAGCAATATACGTGCGGTTTGAGGTTTGGCGACATCCACTGCGGTTGGAGGGGTCTGGCAATGTTGCTGTTCCTCATCAGTCTTCTTGATGTCGGTGTGATAGTGATCTACTGGCCTCTATTGCAACGTGACAGAATGGTAACTTCAGGTTTGCGTGATATTGACGATATTTACGATAGATATCATATATATTAAATTAAAAACAACGATAGACCTGTCATGACTATTGTTATAGTGATACTACATGTTGTTGACACATTTAAACAGGCCAAAAGTTTGGACACACCTTCTCCTCATTCAATGTGTTTTTCTTTATTTTCATGACTATTTACATTGTAGATTGTCACTGAAGGCATCACAACTATGAATGAACACATGTGGAGTTAAAGTTAAAGTACCAATTAGAGATGTCCGATAATGGCTTTTTTGCCGATATCCGATATTCCCCAACTCTTAATTACCGATTCCGATATCAACCGATACCGATATATACAGTGGTGGAATTAACACATTATTATGCCTAATTTTGTTGTGATGCCCCGCTGGATGCATTAAACAATGTAACTTTACCATGAATTGATTAACGTGGACCCTGACTTAAACAAGTTGAAAAACCTATTCGGGTGTTACCATTTAGTGGTCAATTGTACGGAATATGTACTGTACTGTGCAATCTACTAATAAAAGTTTCAATCAATCAATCAAAAACAAGGTTTGCCAAAATAAGAGAACAACTTCAACTCAAGTTATATAAAAAAAATGCCATATTTATTATTGAAGTCACAAAGTGCATTATTTTTTTTAACATGCCTCAAAACAACAGCTTGGAATTTGGGACATGCTCTCCCTGAGATAATCCTAATACCCACTACAACTATGGGAAATACTATACTTTGACTTTCACAAAGTGCATTATTTTTTATTTTTTTAAACATGCCTCAAAACAACAGCTACAAAAACAATGAAGGCACACAGCTTCAGTTCAGAGTATGCTAGACTACGTCCGTGTTTTACCGGATAAGTACCGCTCCGTACAGCGGCGTTTTAAAAAGTCATTAATTTTACTTTTTGAAACCGATACCGATAGTTTACGATATTACATTCTAAAGCATTTATCGGCCGATAATATCGTACCAATGATTGTGGAGTTATGTACTTAACAAAAAAAGGTGAAATAACTGAAAACATGTTTTATATTCCATTTTTCTTCAAAATAGCCGCCCTTTGCTCTGATTACTTTTTCGCACACTCTTAGCATTCTCTCGACGAGCTTAAAGAGCCCGAAATGGTTTTCACTTCACAGGTGTGCTTCAAGCTGGTTTCAAAAAGTGAAATGTATGACTTTTTAAAACGCCGCCGTGTACACGGACGTAGGGAGAAGTACAGAGCGCCAATAAACCTTAAAGGCACTGCCTTTGCGTGCCGGCCCAGTCACATAATATCTACGGCTTTTCACACACACAAGTGGAATGCAATGCGTACTTGGTCAACAGCCATACAGGTCACACCGAGGGTGGCCGTATAAACAACTTTAACACTGTTACAAATATGCGCCACACTGTGAGCCCACACCAAACAAGAATGACAAACACATTTCGGGAGAACATCCGCACCGTAACACAACATAAACACAACAGAACAAATTCCCAGAACCCCTTGCAGCACTAACTCTTCCGGGACGCTACAATATACATCCCCCCTCAATCCATTCCCCCTCCCCCCCAACCTCAACCTCCTCATGCTCTCTCAGGGAGAGCATGTCCCAAATTCCAAGCTGCTGTTTTGAGGCATGTTAAAAAATAATGCACTTTGTGACTTCAATAATAAATATGGCAGTGCCATGTTGGTATTTTTTTCCATAACTTGAGTTGATTTATTTTGGAAAACCTTGTTACATTGTTTAATGCATCCAGCGGGGCATCACAACAAAATTAGGCATAATAATGTGTTAATTCCACGACTGTTTATATCGGTATCGGTTGATATCGGAATCGGTAATTAAGAGTTGGACAATGTCGGAATATCGGATATCAGCAAAAAAGCCATTATCGGACACCTCTAATTTTCGTGACTATTTACATTGTAGATTGTCACTGAAGGCATCGAAACTATGAATGAACACATGTGGAGTTATGTACTTAACAAAAAAAGCTGACATAACTGAAAACATGTTTTATATTCAAATTTTCTTCAAAATAGCCACCCTTTGCTCTGATTACTTTTTCGCACACTCTTAGCATTCTCTCGACGAGCTTAAAGAGCCCGAAATGGTTTTCACTTCACAGGTGTGCTTCAAGCTCATCGAGAGAATGCCAAGAGTGTGCAAAGCAGTAATCAGAGCAACGGGTGGCTATTTTGAAGAAACTAGAATATAAAACATGTTTTCAGTTATTTCACCTTTTTTTTTGTTAAGTATATAACTCTACATGTGTTCATTCATAGTTTTGATGCCTTCAGTGACAATCTATAATGTAAATAGTAGAGATGTCCGATAATATCGGACTGCCAATATTATCAGCCGATAAATGCTTTAAAATGTAATATCGGAAATTATCGGTATTGGTTTCAAAAAGTAAAATATATGACTTTTTAAAACGCCGCCGTGTACACGGACGTAGGGAGAAGTACAGAGCGCCAATAAACCTTAAAGGCACTGCCTTTGCGTGCCGGCCCAATCACATAATATCTACGGCTTTTCACACACACAAGTGGAATGCACGCATACTTGGTCAACAGCCATACAGGTCACACCGAGGGTGGCTGTATAAACAAATTTAACACTGTTACAAATATGCGCCACACTGTGAACCCACACCAAACAAGAATGACAAACACATTTCGGGAGAACATTCGCACCGTAACACAACACAAACACAACAGAACAAATACCCAGAACCCCTTGCAGCACTAACTCTTCCGGGACGCTACAATATACACCCCCTCAACCCCCATTTCACCCCAACCCCGCCCACCTCAACCAGGGGGTGAACAAGGGGATGGGTCAAATGCAGAGGGTAATTCCACCACACCTAGTGTGTGTGTGTGACTATCAGTGGTAATTTTAATTTTTTCAATTTAATATCGCCCATCCCTACTCTCAACAAAGCAGTACATGTGCAACTGGTTACAGTTGTTGCGACTGGGGCAAAATACAGGTATATATATCGTATGTTAAAGATGACACGCAGTCTTATTACCACACATGTGATTATAGCGCAGACCGAACGACTGGAACAAGCTTCCATGATTTGATTTATTTACTATTTCACTTCTTAGTGGTGAGGTCGGACTAGCCGAAGGGGGTCCAGCGATTGGGTCATTTCCTGGCCTGCTGCCCCGAGCTTTTCTCGGACAGACAATAAGCAGCACCACATGTGGGTGTGATGGCCGCTGACGGATTTTTAGCACGTTTTGAGCTAAATTGAAAATTTGGAAAACATGTGCGGTAAATCTAAAGGTTTGAAGTCGGGCTGCTGAAAAAAAGCCTCCAGGGAGCGACAAAAGCTGTTTAACAGTCTAAACTTGATGCAGCTGAGCAGGCACTCTTAGTCCGACACCAGTCTCCCCCCCCCTCCTCCGACACACACACTCACCATTGCGAGTCCGTCTAGGATGAGCAAATTTATCAGGCTGACGGACAAACTGGACCACGGAGCTGACAGTGTTCTTGTTGTGGTGCCATACTTACACTTCACACCAGCAACACAACAAAGAAACGACATGAAAATGCGTCACAACTGATTAGGATTACAGCGGTACATTCCAAATCGGATTTTTGGATATCAAACATCCAGTAGTCCACAGAGGAGTACCCTCTTTTTGCCTCTGGTTTGGGAAAACCTTGCAAACCCAAGACATGATCAGGCGAAAGCAGGGCGCCGAAATTGTTCGACAAAGATCAGGAATTGCATTTATTGGAGAATTACCTATAAGCAGTTTGTAGCTTTTTATGTTTCATTGTTTTTTTAAATCATAAAAACTATTTACCGTATTTTTCGGATTATAAATCGCTCAGGAGTATAAATCGCACCGGCCGAAAATGCATAATAAAGAAGGAAAAAAAGATATAAGTCGCATTTGTTTTGGAAATTTATTTGATAAAATCCAACGGTAGGCCGATATTATCGGACATCTCTAGCGGTTACCTATTGGTGATGCAGGTCGCGCTGCCGGTAATGTCAAGACAGCGGAGTGCTGTGAGTTGTTTCAAATAAAAATAACAAGATGAAAAGAGAGCAAAGAGCCCAAAGAAGACAAGAGAGGTGTTTTGCGATAATTTCAAGCTGCCAGTGCAAACGTTTCACTACAATGTCTGTCTTTTTCAAACAGAGCTGGCATTTCACCATACTTGCCAACCTTTAGACCTCCGATTTTGGGAGGTGGTAGGTGGGGGCGTGGTCGGGGTGGGGCGGGGCGTTGTTGGGGGCGTGGTTAAGAGGGGAGGAGTATATTGACAGCTAGAATTCACCAAGTCAAGTATTTCATACATACATACATATATATATATATATATATATATATATATATATATATATATATATATATATATATATATATATATATATATATATATATATATCTACATCCTGAAAATATGCAAACAAAACTGTGTTTGGATAATTGATACTTCAAACTTGCATAAATAAATATTAAGGAATATAACAACTTGGCTTCTGAGAGTTTCAAAATGTAATGAATAAAATGCTAAAGTTGTTGATAAAAAAGCAATTATTTTAATAATTAAATATGGTCATTTTAAATGAATTATTATGATAATTTAAAATCAATTATTTCAAATATGTTTATTTTAATGTATATTTCTATGGCTGGATGTAATAAGGAGTCAGGAAAAAATACAAATAAAAATACAATTAATTTTGATGTTTTTAGCAAAATATAGTAAACATGTATTTAGTTTTTGTTTTTTTCAATTAATAAATATATTTATTTTTAGGTAAGATAAACATCCATCCATCCATTTTCTACCGCTTATTGTAAGATAAACATAATAATACAATTTATCTCTAGTCTGGATGATTTAGTTCTTGTCACCCTGTTGTCCTCCCATCATGAAAAAAGGCTGTCCATGGAGCTGGAGGGGGCGTGGCTTCTAGCTCCGTCTGAAAATCGGAAGATTTTCGGGAGAATATTTGTCCCGGGAGGTTTTCGGGAGAGGCGCTGAATTTCGGGAGGATTGGCAAGTATGCATTTCACTATAGCACTACATCGACGATGGAGCACTTTACCCGAAATCCTCCTGCATATTTAAGAGCAGCAAACAAGCAGAAACAAGGTAAAAGACTATTTCGGCAGCGGACGCCATTTTATATGTTTGACTTGCATAATGAAAGTTTTATTCGGACACATGTAAGGACATGGGGGTGGTATACACTGCAAAAACTGAAATCTAAGTAAGATTAAATATCTCAAATAAGGGTGATATTTGCTTATTTTCTGTCTGATAAGATAATTATTCTCACTAAGCAGATTTTATGTTAGTGTTTTACTTGTTTTAAGGCTTTTGGTCCTAAATGATCTCAGAAAGATATTACAGCTTGTTGCTGAGATTGTATGAGCTATATTGAGTAAAACATGCTTGAAACTAGAATATCAACTGTTGCAAAGCTGTGTCATCAACACTCACAAGTATAAAACTATTTTTTTAAAGTAATAATTTCTTACTTCAAGCATGAAAAAAAAAAATCATGATGCCGAGCACATATCATTATGTCAAGATAATGGCACTAGCATTTACGTAATTTAAGAATATTTTTCAACATATTGAGCAAAAAGGTCTAATTTGTTTTCTACCAAGAAAAGTACAGTTGTTATTAGTGAGAATATACTTATTTGAAGGTATTTTGGGGTTCATTGAGGTTAGCTAATTTTACTTGTTTTGGAAAGTCTTGACAAGCCGAATTTTCTTGTTCTATTGGCAGATAATTTTGCTTAATTCAAATAAAATACCCCTAATTTTTGTATTTTTTTCTTCTTGTTTTTGAACACTGACTTTTTGCAGTGTAGCTCGGTTGGTAGAGTGGCCGTGCCAGCAACTTGAGGGTTCCAGGTTCGATCCCCGCTTCCGCCATCCTAGTCACTGCAGTTGTGTCCTTTGGCAAGACGCTTTACCCACCTGCTCCCAGTGCCACCCACACTGCTTTAAATGTAACTTAGATATTGGGTTTCACTATGTAAAGCGCTTTGAGTCACTAGAGAAAAAGCGCTATATAAATACAATTCACTTCACTTCCATGTTTGCATCGATAGTTTATATGTTAATGCTAACGAATGGTTTGTCCTTGAATTATTACCTTTTGAAATTGTTCAATACATTGTCACTAGAGATGTCCGATAATATCGGAGTGCCGATATTATCGGAGTGCCCATATTATCGGCCGATAAATGCTTTAAAAAGTAATATCGGAAATTATCGGTATCGGTTTCAAAAAGTAAAATGTATGACTTTTTAAAACGCCGCTGTGTACACGGACGTAGGGAGAAGTACAGAGCGCCAATAAACCTTAAAGGCACTGCCTTTGCGTGCCGGCCCAATCACATAATATCTACGGCTTTTCACACACTCAAGTGAATGCAATGCATACTTGGTCAACAGACATACAGGTCACACTGAGGGTGGCCGTATAAACAACTTTAACACTGTTACAAATATGCGCCACACTGTGAACCCACACCAAACAAGAATGACAAACACATTTCGGGAGACCATCCGCACCGTAACACAACACAAACACAACATAACAAATACCCAGAACCCCTTGCAACACTAACTCTTCCGGGACGCTACAATACACACCCAACCCCCCCCCCCCCAACCCCGCCCACCTCAACCTTCTCATGCTCTCTCAGAGAGCATGTCCCAAATTCCAAGCTGCTGTTTTGAGGCATGTTAAAAAAAATAATGCACTTTGTGACTTCAATAATAAATATGGCAGTGCCATGTTGGCATTTTTTTTCCATCACTTGAGTTGATTTATTTTGGAAAACCTTGTTACATTGTTTAATGCATCCAGCGGGGCATCACAACAAATTTAGGCATAATAATGTGTTAATTCCACAACTGTATATATCGGTATCGGTTGATATCGGACTCGGTAATTAAGACTTGGACAATATCGGAATATCGGCAAAAAAGCCATTATCCGACATCTCTAATTGTCAAATTTTTTTTGTTTTTAATATATAATATTTAGTGATGCTCCTGTGGTAAACGTGTAATGTCAATGTTATGTGCATTTATAAAAAAAGAGAAGAAAGGTCATTAGAAAAATCCCTGTTTTTTTTCAACTACTTTTCCTAAAGGTGCATGGAGGGTACAAAGTATTTTATTCAATTACTCAATTAATGAAAAATTAAAGAATAGATTACTCAATGACTAGAATAGCCCTAGATCGGGAGTCGGCAACCTGCGGCTCTAGAGCCGCATGCGGCTCTTTAGCGCCGCCCTAGTGGCTCTCTGGAGCTTTTTCAAAAATGTATGAAAAATGGAAAAAGATGAGGGGGAAAAAAATATTTTTTGTTTTAGTATGTTTTCTGTAGGAGGACAAACATGACACAAACCTCCCTAATTGTTATAAATCACACTGTTTATATTAAACATGCTTCACTGATTCGAGTATTTGCGAGCGCCGTTTTGTCCTACTAATTTTGGCGGTCCTTGAACTCACCTTAGTTTGTTTACATATATAACTTTCTCCGACTTCCTAGGACGTGTTTTATCCTTTTTCTGGCTCATTTTGTCCACCAAACTTTTAACTTTGTGCATGACAGCACAAAGGTGAGTTTTGTCGAGGTTATTGACATGTGTGGAGTGCTAATCAGACATATTTGGTCACTGCATGACTGCAAGGTAATCGATGCTAACATGCTATTTAGGCTAGCGATATGTACATATTGCATCATTATGCCTCATTTATAGCTACATTTGAGGTCATTTAGTTTCCTTTAAGTCCTCTTAATTCAATTTATATCTCATGACACACTATCTGTATGTAATATGGCTTTTAATTTTGTGCGGCTCCAGACAAATGTGTTTTTGCATTTTTGGTCCAATATGGCTCTTTCAACATTTTGAGTTGCCGACCCCTGCCCTAGATGCAACTTTGTGGGGTCAAACAGCGTATTTCATCTGAACTAAATACTACAAATGCACAGTACCTGGCTCCAATGTACAGCGTTCGGTTGACTTGGAGGACCCTCTGGATGTGGAGAGGCTCTTGTCTCAGCCACGTGCGGTGAGGTCGGCCAAGAAACACCGGATAGCGCCTCGACACTGTTACGAGATGGAAAACACACACACATATAATTACTGATCCCAACATTCATTCTTGGCAAGTTTATGTCGAGACGCATCCCATTTTTGAGACACTGGTGTCATCTTTAATTGCCTCTTTCACACAGAGATCCTGCAAACGTGCTGCACAAGAGCCGTAAAACCCTTTTACACAGAACTCCAAAGTCTAGTATCACGTCTTGTCATCACCGTGCAACATTCTGTATGTGATAAAAGACATTGTCACTGTGTGAAAGTACACATAGTTGAGTCCACATCCCGCTTTGCTGGGTTTTGTGTAAAAGGTAAACAACTTTGCACCCAGGATCCGGCATTGCGGCAATCCCGTAATCCTGGCTTCATTACGGCTTACCAAAGTCCATCTATCCATCCATCCATTTTCTACCGCGTGTCCCTCTCGGGGTCACAAGGGTGCTGGAGCCTATCCCAGCTGCACTCAGACGGGGTACACCCTGGACAAGTCGCCACCTCATCGCAGGGCCAACACAGATAGACAGACAACATTCACACTCACATTCACACACTAGGGCCCATTTAGTGACCTATCCCCAGGTCTTTTTTTACCAAAGTCGTACCAAAACATTTTGACCGATTTTTGAGCGCTGTGTCTAATGTTCTATATTTTCAATGACACATCAAAGTTTTGGTGTTGCTTGCTTACGGGTACTTGCTAGCGTCATTTATTGAACAGGCGTCAACCTGCAGTCCACACGTATCTCTCATAGTCATGTATAGCAAGAGTATTGACACCTCAGTTTCAGAGTTGGTCCTAAACATGGCGCCCAGTAGTCTCGTGAAGAACTTTTGACCAATCATTTAAGCCAGGGGTGTCAAACGTACGGTCGATCCGGCCCGCGAACAGGTTTTATCTGACCCGCGGGATGAGTTTGCTTGGTATAAAAATCCATCCATCCATTTTCTATCGCTTGTCCCGTTGGGGGTCGCGGGGGGTACTGGAGCCTATCTCAGCTGCACTCAGGCGGGGTACCCCCTGGACAAGTCGCCACCTCATCACAGGGCCAACACAGATAGACAGACAACATTCACACTCACATTCACACACTCGGGCCAATTTAGTGTTGCCGATCAACCTATCCCCAGGTCTTTTTTTTACCAAAGTCGTACCAAAACATTTTGACAGATTTTTGAGCGTAGTCTCTATTGTTCTATATTTTCAATGATACATCAAAATTTTGGTGTTGCTTGCTTACGGATACTTGCTAGCGTCATTTATTGAACAGGTGTCAACCTGCAGTCCACACGTATCTCTCAGGGTCATGTATAGAAAGAGTATGGACAATGCAGTATAAGAGTTAGTCCTGAACATGGCGCCTTGTAGTCTCGTGTAGGGCTTTTGACCAATCATCATCAGTCAGGGGTGTCAAACGTACGACCCGGTACGACAGGGTTTTATCCGGCCCGCTTGAAACTCATTCAAGCGTATTTCAATAACAGAGTAACGTACCTTGCAAAAATGAGTATAGTGTGTTATACTATATATATATATATATATATATATATATATATATATATATATATATATATACATACAGTTGTGCTCATAAGTTTACATACCCTGGGAGAATTTATGATTTCTTGGCCATTCTTCAGAGAATATGAATGATAAGACAAAAACCTTTCTTCCACTCATGCTTAATGGTAGTGTGAAGCTATTTATTGGCAAACAACTGTGTTTACTCTTTTTAAATCAAAATGACAAAAGAAAGTACCCAAATGACCCTGATCAAAAGTTTACATACCCCAGTGACTTTGACCTGATAACATGCACAAAAGTTGACACAAACAGGTTTGAATGGCTAATCAAGGTTCCAATCCTCACCTGTGACCTGTTTGTTTGTAATTAATGTGTGTGTATAAAAGGTCAGTGAGTTTCTGGGCTTCTGACAGACCATTGCATCTTCCATCCAGTGCTGTACAGATGTTTCTGGATTTTGAGTCATGGGGAAAGAAAAAGAATTGTCAAAGGATCTGCGAGAAAAGGTAATTGAACTGTATAAAACAGGAAAGGGGTATAAAAAGATATCCAAGGAATTGAGAATGCCAATCAGCAGTGTTCAAACGCTGATTAAGAAGAAGAAAATGAGGGATTCAGGTAGACCAGCAAAGATTTCAGCCACAATTGCCAGGAAAATTGTTCGAGATGGAAAGAAGAATCCACAAATAACTTCGGCTGAAATACAGGACTCTCTGAAAAATTGTGGAGTGGCTGTTTCAAGATGCACAGTAAGGAGGCACTTGAAGAAAAATGGTGCTGCATGTTCGAGTCGCCAGAAGAAAGCCATCACTCCAAATGACTTTGTTCCAAAAGTTTTGAGGCTTGTCTCTGTGCTGTTTGCCGCAGTGTGAGCGGGATACTTTGTGACATTTGCGCAGAATCCAGAAACATCTGTGCAGCACTGGATGAAAGATGCAATGGTCTGTCAGAAGCCCAGAAACTCACTGACCTTTTATACACACATATTAATTACAAACAAACATGTCACAGGTGAGGATTGGAACCTTGATTAGCCATTCAAACCTGTTTGTGTCAACTTTTGTGCATGTTATCAGGTCAAAGTCACTGGGGTTTGTAAACTTTTGATCAGGGACATTTGGGTATTTGGGTAAAGAGTAAACACAGTTGTTTGCCAATTAATAGCTTCACACAACCATTAAGCATGAGTGGAAGAAAGGTTTTTGTGTTATCATTCATATTCTCTAAAGAATGGCCAATAAATCAAATTCTCCCAGGGTATGTCAACTTATGAGCACAACGGTATCTACAGGTAAACTTGCATAGCCTTTAGAGCAGGTGTGTCAAACGTACCCCCCACGGGATGAGTTTTCTAAGTATAAAAATGAGTCGAATTTTTGAATGAAAGAAACCGCTGTAGTAAATGTGTCCAGTAGATGTCACAATAGCAATTCTTTGTATCTTTGTAGATGATGCTACATATGTAAAAAAAACACAAAAAAAAAACACATGATGTTAGTGCACCAGTCGAGGAAAATGAGCAAACTACGTAAATAACATCCTGTAATTTGATTTTGATATATTTTTTTATCTTGATAGATTGAAAATGAACACCAATGAGTTGACTGATGAACATTATCACATCATTTATTCAGAAAGTATAAATAACAACAAATAAAGATAGAATACTATTTACCGCAACATGTAAGTGTAAACAAAAAAACAACAACATTATGATTTGTACATTTTCAGAATGTGCTTGTTCTATTTTTAAACAAAGAAAACAATCTGAAGTTGTCTTTATTTTTAAGTTATCGTGCCGTGATTTCACCGGTCCGGCCCACTTGGGAGTAGATGTTTCTCCATGTGGCCCCCCATCTAAAATGAGTTTGACACCCCTGCTTTAGAGTAATCTGTGTAAAGCTTGTATAGCAGTACAGACTTACTATTCACTGTGTGTCCCCCATACTAATTATATGATTTTACTTGTAATTGTATTGAATTGTGGACCCCAAGAAGACTAGTGGGTCGTTGAGGCAACCAGCTAATGGGGATCCTTAATAAAAATCAAAAATCAAATCATACATTCATTTATCTGATGATACTTGTAAGAAACGTACTTTATTTTTCGCCACAGAGGCGAGGATTAGTGATTTAGAAGTAGCCAAATGTGTCCACTAGATGTCGCAATAGCAATTCTTTGTATCTTTGTAGATGATGCTATATATGTAAAAAAAAATAAACCACATGATAAACCAGTCGAGGAAAATGA
This sequence comes from Nerophis lumbriciformis, assembly GCF_033978685.3. Taxonomy (NCBI): domain Eukaryota; kingdom Metazoa; phylum Chordata; class Actinopteri; order Syngnathiformes; family Syngnathidae; genus Nerophis; species Nerophis lumbriciformis. The sequence goes on along the minus strand of NC_084565.2, from coordinate 28,954,375 downwards.
TCAAACTACATAAATACAATCCTGTAATTTGATTTTGATATTATTTTTGTATCTTGATAGATTGAAAATTAACACCAGTGAGTTGATTGATGAATATTATCACATCATTTATTCAGAAAGTATAAATAACGACCAATAAAGATAGAATACTATTAACCGCAACATGTAAGTGTAAACAAAAAAACAACAACATTATGATTTGTACATTTTCAGAATGTGCTTGTTCTATTTTTAAACAAAGAAAACAATCTGAAGTCGTCTTTATTTTTAAGTTATCGTGCCGTGATTTTACTGGTCCGGCCCACTTGGGAGTAGATTTTACTCCATGTGGCCCCCGTTCTAAAATGAGTTTGACACACCTGGTTTAAGCGATTGTCTGGCCATACTCTCTCTGATTGGTCAATAGCCCCTCACGTGAGTACAGGGCGCCATGTTTCGGACCAACTCTGAAACCGAGTTATCTCTTATGTGACTGCCATCTACTGGTCACACTTATTAAAACATGGACCAAATAAGATTGCTTTGAGGTCTGTAGGCACAACCAGAATGAATACTTACATTAGGCACTCTGTGGATTTTTGAGGAAATGAAAGGATTTCAAGTGCGGCGTATGGTCAGAAAAATACGGTAAATGGCACCAATCAGTCAGGGCATTTGCAGGCACGTGACACAAAAACAACAATAGCAGAGCACAATAATGTTATACCAATCGTGACTTAAATAGCCTGCTCAGTGGCCTTGTGGTTAGAGTGTCCGCCCTGAGATCGGGAGGTCGTGAGTTCAAACCCCGGCCGAGTCGTACCAAAGACTATAAAAATGGGACCCTGCTTGACGCTCAGCATCAAGGGTTGGAATTGGGGGTTAAATCACCAAAATGATTCACCGCGGCTGCTCACTGCTCCCCTCAATGGGTCAAATGCAGAGATGAATTTCACCACACTTAGTGTGTGTGTGTGACTATCAGTGGTACTTTAACTTTAAATACTTCTTCAGCGAAGTGCCCTTTCATTGCAGCACTTTAGAGTCCAATTGTAAACCCGACTATTCGTTGACAAAGGGTAATCAAAAGTCGCCAACTACTGGTCCGTGATTCATATTACAAAGTTTTCAGTTGTTTTTGCAGGCCCTTCAAGAATTTTTTTTTTACTAATTCATGGTCGTGAAAACATACCCACATGTCCGACTGTTCAATCTCCTCCCATCAGTACGTCTTTATAGCCCACATCCATCCGACTTCCTCTCCGACGTCTATTTTTAGTCGTCAGTGCTCGTTTCCTATCCTAATTTCTTTCATTCATATTAATCCATCCTGATCTGATACCAGTCATCCTTCTTCTTCCTGTCTAAACTTCTCACACCACCAGCAGTCCGTCATGTTTGGTGCGCTTAAAGGAAACTCTGGTGTGTTTGCTCTGCAAGTACAGCTCATTTGGTCAAGTGTGAAGGTGATAATGCACAAAACACTCTTCTTGGTATGGTTTGGTTCCGCTGAGCTCAAACGTGAACACAAAACGGACCAAAGAAATGGAGCCGTTTTAAGAAGGAAGAAAATTAGGGATGTGCCAATCAATCGGCCAACAATCAGTGTTGGGCGATTTTTGTGAAAAAGTATTAATACCTTTCAATGCATTATTTTATGGCAAATAAACTGCAATTCAGAGTGTCTTAAGTACTATTATCACCGGAGGACAAACTGAAGATGTTACACACAACATTAGCTATTCAACTCAGAAGAATATTAAGGCCATATTTTCATTTCATAACATGGATGGATGCACAACAAACAAAGTCATTAATATTTTTTACATTGTTTTGTTCCACTAAACCAGGGGTGTCAAACTCGTTTTCATTGAGGGCCACATCGCAGTTATGGTTGCCCTCAGAGGGCCGCATTAAACAATGAGTAAAATATGAATATACCGCATTTTTCGGAGTATAAGTCGCACCGGAGTATAAGTCGCACCTGCCGAAAATGCATGATAAAGAAGGAAAAAAAACATATATAAGTCGCATTTTTGGGGAAATGTATTTGATAAAAGCCAACACCAAAAATAGACATTTGAAAGGCAATTTAAAATAAATAAAGAATAGTGAACAACAGGCTGAATAAAAAAAAGTGTACGTTATATGAGGCATAAATAACCAACTGAGAACGTGCCTGGTATGTTAACGTAACATATTATGGTAAGAGTCATTCAAATAACTATAACATATAGAACATGCTATACGTTTACCAAACAATCTGTCACTCCTAATCGCTAAATCCCATGAAATCTTATACGTCTAGTCTCTTACGTGAATGAGCTAAATAATATTATTTGATATTTTACGGTCATTTGTTAATAATTTCACACATAAGTCGCTCCTGAGTATAAGTCGCACCCCCGGCCAAACTATGAAAAAAAAGTGCGACTTATAGTCCGAAAAATACGGTACATGTACATATATATAATACATTATTTTTTTACATAAGCTGCAAAAAAAATCTTAAATTTGTACTTTAAAAACTGGCAGCTCAGTCACCAGAATTTTACAGTAAAAGCAGTGTTGTTGTTTTTTAAAGCATATAAAAAAAATTGAACAAATGGAATGGAATGGAAAAACAATATCACAGAGCTGCCAAGTTTTTTTGTTTTTTTTTACCATAAAGTCTTGTTGTTTTAATGTTTTTTTTGTTAGTTTTTTAATGTTTTAGTGTCTTACTGTATATGGAAAAAAAACATTACCAAAGTTGATTTTACGGTAAAAAAACTCAAGTCGACAGACTTTAACCGTAAAATCTATTGTCAATTTTACAGTCTACAATTTGATTGATAATTTGTTTTGAAATCATAAGTCAGCAGATATTTAAGTACAGTATTTATCTTTATTTGACCAAAAAATGGTTTTGGAATACATGATAATATAATATTTTGATGTTGATAATATTGCATTTTAAAAGATATGCAACTGCATGCAGTACATGATTTTTAATGTCAAAAGGGAAATAAATAAGAAAAAGAATAGGAATAAAAACAAATTAAGCATTTTATTAACGCATATTATTTCTAGGGTTTCGCGGGCCACATAAAATTGTGGCGGGCCAGATTTGGCCCCCGGGTCTTGAGTTTGACAACTGTGCACTAAACTAATCCACTTGATTGACATGCATATTTCCAAACATTCAATATTACTGGATTTTAAAAATCTCAGTTAATGTATTTTATTGTACTTATATATGTATTTAATTGTAGGTTATATGATAATTATGTTATCGGTTTTAAATGTTGTTTGGTAGATTTTTCCCAGGTGCTTTATACATAATTTTAAAAATATTGTTCTCTCCCATCATTTAATGTCAAGTTGAACTATTTAAATCAGGGATTCTCAAACTGGAATACGTGTACCACTTTTGGTACACCGGCGCCATCTAGTGGTACGCCAAAGCATCACTTGGTAAAAGTGTTATTGTTTTAATTTATTATATTCAAACTGTGTATAATGTTCCATCCATGCATCCATTTTCTACCGCTTGTCCCTCTCGGGGTCGCGGGGGTTGCTGGAGCCTATGCCAGCTGCATTCATAAACCATGAAACCAAAATGTCTGTCTGCTACTGTCAACCAAATATCTGCTTATGCGAGATTTTGATGGGTATTTGTAATGTTACAGTGACCAAAAATAGGAAATATACCTTTTAAACAAAACCTCTGCCTTGCTTTTAATGAATACTTAAGCCTACTACGCTACCGCATTTTTATGGTAGTACTTGGGGAGCCAAGTGTTTTCTGAGGTGCTACTTGGAGAAAAAAAGGTTTGAGAACCACTGGTTTAAATAACCTTAGTGTGGTTCTCTTAGCTCGGGGGTCAGCAACCCGCGGCTCTTTAGTGCCGCCCTAGTGGCTCCCTGGAGCATTTTTTAAAAAGGATTGGAAATGGAAAAAGATGGGGGAAAACAGGTTTTTGTTTTAGCATGTTTTTTGTTTGAGGACAAACATGACACAAACCTTCCCAATTGTTAGAAAGCCCACTGTTGAATATGTTTGTGTGTATGCTTCACTGATGAGAGTATTTGGTGAACATCGCTTCGTCCTACTAATTTCGGCGGTTCTTCAACTCACCCTAGTGTGGACTGTGACGCAACAGTTTGTTTACATGTAAAATCTTCCACTCTGTCTTTGTCTCATTTTGTCCACCAAATGTTTTATGCTGTGCGTGAATGCGTTCATACTAACATGCTATTTAGGCCAGCTGTGTGTACATATTGCATCATTATGCCTCATTTGTAGGTATATTTGAGCTCATTTAATATCCTTTAATTGTATCCTCTTTGTATATAATTTAGGTTTGCATGTCTCATGACACATTATCTGTATGTAATATTGGCTGCATTTCTGATAGTTGTTTTTGTGCCATGTTGTTCCAGACCACAGCAAACATTACCTAGCTTGCCAAAGATTGTATTAAATCCATCAGAAGAAGACAGCCTGCCGTTTACTTTAACTTGGACACACATCTATACCTTTGGTCATTAAAGGGGAACATTATCACCAGACCTATGTAAGCATCAATATATACCTTGATGTTGCAGAAAAAAGACCATATATTTTTTTAACCGATTTCCGAACTCTAATTGGGTGAATTTTGGCGAATTAAACGCCTTTCTATTATTCGCTCTCGGAGCGATGACGTCACAACGTGGCGTCACATCGGGAAGCAATCCGCCATTTTCTCAAACACATTACAAACACCGAATCAAATCAGCTCTGTTATTTTCCGTTTTTTCGACTGTTTTCCGTACCTTGGAGACATCATGCCTTGTCGGTGTGTTGTCGGAGGGTGTAACAACACGAACAGGGACGGATTCAAGTTGCACCAGTGGCCCAAAGATGCGAAAGTAGCAAGAAATTGGACGAAATTTCTTCAAAAAACGAGGGTGTGGGGAAAGCCGACAAAAATGGTCAGTCATTTGTTCCGCACACTTTACCGACGAAAGCTATGCTACGACAGAGATGGCAAGAATGTGTGGATATCCTGCGACACTCAAAGCAGATGCATTTCCAACGATAAAGTCAAAGAAATCTGCCGCCAGACCCCCATTGAATCTGCCGGAGTGTGTGAGCAATTCAGGGACAAAGGACCTCGGTAGCACGGCAAGCAATGGCGGCAGTCTGTTCCCGCAGACGAGCGAGCTAAACCCCCTGGATGTCTTGGCTCACACCGTCCCTTATGCCACCGAAGATGATCAAGAGAAGAATATCGACCCTATCTTCCCTGGCCTGCTGACATCAACTCCAAAACTGGACAGATCAGCTTTCAGGAAAAGAGAGCGGATGAGGGTATGTCTACAGAATATATTAATTGATGAAAACTTTATTCATTACTTGCGGTTTTACGTAAATTATTATACATAAACTGTGTTCACCAATAATTTAGCTTAAAAACATTACAACACTTAAAAAAAAAAACACATACCAATCGTTGGTTAGAAGGCGATCGCCGAATTCGTCCTCGCTTTCTCCCGTGTCGCTGGCTGTCGTGCCGTTTTCGTCGGTTTCGCTTGCATACGGTTCAAACCGATATGGCTCAATAGCTTCAGTTTCTTCTTCAATTTCGCTTAAGCCGCTGAAATCTGAGTCTGAATCCGAGCTAATGTCGCTACCCTGCTGTTCTATCCGCCATTTTTGTTTGTATTGGCATCACTATGTGACGTCACAGGAAAATGGACGGGTGTATATAACGATGGCTAAAATCAGGCACTTTGAAGCTTTTTTTAGGGATATTCCGTGATGGGTAAAATTTTGAAAAAAACTTCGAAAAATAAAATAAGCCACTGGGAACTGATTTTTAATGGTTTTAACCCTTCTGAAATTGTGATAATGTTCCCCTTTAAAAGCCAGTAATTTCCAGGAGTTATCTCACCTTCTGAGTAGCCTCTGATTTACTAATGGTTTAAATGTTGTAAAAATGTGTAGAATAGATATTGAATTTCAACATTTCTGCCAACGAAGATTTGCTTCAGCCTGCGACACAGTCATTTTGATAGTAGGCTAATATAGCTATTTTAGACACTTACGTCATGTGTTGCCTTCATTATAACACTTATACGGCTTTTCCTTTTTATACGGCTTTTCCTTTTTTGCGGCTCCAGACAGATTAGTTTTTTGTATTTTTGGTCCAATATGGCTCTTTCAACGTTTCGGGTTGCCGACCCCTGGCTTAGCTCAGATGGACCAAGACAAATCTCTCGAGCGGTCTCGGTCCTCTTGTGTGGTGCACCAGACTAAAGGAAGCATACGAGCAGAGAAAACACAGTGGAGTTCCTTGTAAGAGAACCAGACATGACAAGTGTGAATGCCCCCTTTAAGTAGTAAAAGACTGCTCGCTATTGAAACATTAAGACGGCTGCCCAGCCATCGGTCAATATTATTGATCCACAATCAATCATGGTATGTCCTGCTAAGATGATCCGGAGACTCAAAGTCTGAGAGTGTGAAAGAGGCTGCATCTCCAGAGAGCCTCTCAGAAAGTGTGTGGGAAAAGTTGTAAATGCAATTCCTACACCTTCTCCTCATTCCCGACCCTCGTCGGCACATGTCTGACCTCCACAGCCCAGACATGCGACCAACCCCCTGGACCTCCCAATTCAACACCGTATGTGTGAGGGTGCGAGCCACAGGCACCTCGCATATCGGGACCTGGGTGAAAAGAGCGAGAGGCGCTCAGGAGGGTGTGAGAGAAAGAGGCCATACCTTCAGCGGGGATGAAGTTGAGCGGGCCGGGTTCCTCTGGGAACGCCGAGCAGGCCGCTTGGAGGAGCCAGCACAGCAGGAGGAAGAGGAAGGGCGGGGCCGCTGTTGCCATGGCAACAAAATAGCAGAGTCTGTGCAAAGACAAAGAAGGGGAAAGAAATTAAGAATGCGACGCAGAAACTCATTCAAGCGTATGTCAATAACAGAGTAAAGTACCTTGCAAAAGTGAGTATAGTGTGTTATACTATATATACATACATATATACAGGTAATCTTGCATAGCCTTTAGAGCAGGTGTGTCAAACGTACGGCCCGTTTGCTAAGTATAAAAATGAGCCGAAATTTTTTTGAATGAAAGAAACTGCTGTACTAAATGTGTCCACTAGATGTCTCAATAGCAATTCTTTGTAGATGATGCTACATATGTAAAACAAATAAACCACATGATAAACCAGGCGAGGAAAATTTGCAAACTACATAAATACCATCCTGTAATTTGATTTCGATATTATTTTTGTGTCTTGATAGATGGAAAATTAACACTAGCGAGTTGACTGATGAACATTATCACATCATTTATTCATAAAGTATAAAAAATAGAGATGTCCGATAATATCGGCCGATAAATGCTTTAAAATGTAATATCGGAAATTATCGGTATCGGTTTCAAAAAGTAAAATTAATGACTTTTTACCGGTAAAACACGGACGTAGGGAGCAGTACAGAGCAGTTGCGTCGTCCAGTCAGCAGCCCCTTCCCTACGCCCCCTCCCCCTCCCACACACAACACAGGAGTTGACGACTGCAGCATGAGAGGTTTACTGGCGACGCTTGATGACCTCATCAAACCGCCGCGAGCGGAGCATAACAACAACAACAAGAGTGTGTTGTTGCCGGTGCTGTAGCCGTGGCTAACAAGCGAGCTCGCTCGGTGACTGACTCACGACACCATGTCTATGGTTTGGGATTATTTTAAAGTGTCTCTGACGGATAAAAAAAACTGGCAATTTGCAATGACTGCAAAAAGTTGGTTTTGCGAGGATGAACCAAGACGTCTTCCTTTAAAGTGGAACATTATCACCAGACCTATGTAAGCGTCAATATATACCTTGATGTTGCAGAAAAAAGACCATATATTTTTTAACCGATTTCCGAACTCTAAATGGGTGAATTTTGGCGAATTAAACGCCTTTCTAATATTCGCTCTCGGAGCGATGACATCACAACGTGACGTCACATCGGGAAGCAATCCGCCATTTTCTCAAACACCGAGTCAAATCAGCTCTGTTATTTTCCGTTTTTTCGACTGTTTTCCGTACCTTGGAGACATCATGCCTCGTCGGTGTGTTGTCGGAGGGTGTAACAACACGAACAGGGACGGATTCAAGTTGCACCAGTGGCCCAAAGATGCGAAAGTGGCAAGAAATTGGACGTTTGTTCCGCACACTTTACCGACGAAAGCTATGCTACGACAGAGATGGCAAGAATGTGTGGATATCCTGCGACACTGAAAGCAGATACATTTCCAACGATAAAGTCAAAGAAATCTGCCGCCAGACCCCCATTGAATCTGCCGGAGTGTGTGAGCAATTCAGGGACAAAGGACCTCGGTAGCACGGCAAGCAATGGCGGCAGTTTGTTCCCGCAGACGAGCGAGCTAAACCCCCTATCAACCCTAGCTTCCCTGGCCTGCTGACATCAACTCCAAAACTGGACAGATCAGCTTTCAGGAAAAGATAGCGGATGAGGGTATGTCTACAGAATATATTAATTGATGAAAATTGGGCTGTCTGCACTCTCAAAGTGCATGTTGTTGCCAAATGTATTTCATATGCTGTAAACCTAGTTCATAGTTGTAAGTTTCCTTTAATGCCAAACAAACACATACCAATCGTTGGTTAGAAGGCGATCGCCGAATTCGTCCTCGCTTTCTCCCGTGTCGCTGGCTGTCGTGTCGTTTTCGTCGGTTTCGCTTGCATACGGTTCAAACCGATATGGCTCAATAGCTTCAGTTACTTCTTCAATTTCGTTTTCGCTACCTGCCTCCACACTACAACCATCCGTTTAAATACATTCGTAATCTGTTGAATCGCTTAAGCCGCTGAAATCCGAGTCTGAATCCGAGCTATATATATAGCTTGCTGTTCTTTCCGCCATGTTTGTTTGTGTTGGCATCACTATGTGACGTCACAGGAAAATGGACGGGTGTTTATAACGATGGTTAAAATCAGGCACTTTGAAGCTTTTTTTAGGGATATTGCATGATGGGTAAAATTTTGAAAAAAACTTTGAAAAATATAATAAGCCACTGGGAACTGATTTTTAATGGTTTTAACCATTCTGAAATTGTGATAATGTTCCCCTTTAATACAAGCAATTTGATCTCCCACCTCTTCAAGAATCATAAGAAGATACACGATGAATACAAGCGGAAGATGGATGAAAAGCAAACACTGAAAGCAGCTGGCAGTGAACGGAGCTGCCCTGGCTCAACGCAGCATTTCAGAAGCTCTGGCTGACTGTTAGGCCACTTCAAGCACTCACCACTAGCTTGCAGCACATTTGTGTTACTCCTACAAATACGTTAGAGCTGGGCAGATTGAGCCCAGTTTATAATTTCCTGTTATACCGTATGCCAGGCAGTCTACTAAAGGAGGACTATGTTATTGTTTACTTTATTACTCTAGTATCCTCGGGACTGAAGCTGTGTGCCTTCATTGTTTTTGTAGCTGTTGTTTTGAGGCATGTTTAAAAAAAATTAAAACTAATGCTCTTTGTAAAAGTCAAAGTATAGTATTTCCCATAGTTGTAATGGGTATTAGGATTATCTCAGGGAGAGCATGTCCCAAATTCCAAACTGCTGTTTTGAGACATGTAAAAAAAAGAATGCACTTTGTGACTTCAATAATAAATATGGCAGTGCCATGTTGGCATTTATTTTCCATAACTGGAGTTGATTTGTTTTGGAAAACCTTGTTACATTGTTTAATGCATCCAGCATGGCATCACAACAAAATTAGGCATAATAATGTGTTAATTTCACAACTGTATATATCGGTATCGGTTGATATCGGAATCGGTAAGAAAGAGTTGGACAATATCAGAATATCGGATTTCGGCAAAAAAGCCATTATCGGACATCTCTAATAAAAAAACGACAAATAAAGATAGAATACTATTAACCGCAACATGTAAGTGTAAAAAAACAACAACATTATGATTTGTAAATTTTTTAGAATGTGCTTGTTCTATTTTTAAACAAAGAAAACAATCTGAAGTTGTCTTTATTTTTAAGTTATCGTGCCGTGATTTTACTGGTCCGGCCCACTTGGGAGTAGATTTTTTCTCCATGTGGCCCCCGATCTAAAATGAGTTAGACACACCTGGTTTAGAGTAATCTGTGTAAAGCTTGTATAGCAGTATAGACTTACTATTCACTGTGTTTCCCCCATACATTCATTTATTTGATCATGCTTGTAAGAAACTTACTTTATTTTTCGCCACAGAGGCGAGGATTAGTGATTTAGAAGTACCGTATTTTTCGGACTGTAAGTCGTAGTTTTTTTCATAGTTTGGCCGGGGTTGCGACTTATACTCAGGAGCGACTTATGTGTGAAATTATTAACACATTACCATAAAATATCAAATAATATTATTTAGCTCATTCACGTAAGAGACTAGACGTATAAGATTTCATGGGATTTAGCGATTAGGAGTGACAGATTGTTTGGTAAACGTATAGCATGTTCTATATGTTATAGTTATTTGAATGACTCTTACCATAATATGTTACGTTAACATACCAGGCACGTTCTCAGTTGGTTATTTATGCCTCATATAACGCAGTGTTTTTCAACCTTTTTTGAGCCAAGGCACATTTTTTGCGTTGGAAAAATGCGGCGCCACACCACCAGCAGAAGTCATTAAAAAACGAAACTCAGTTGACAGTAAAAAGTTGTCGCAATTGTTGGATATGACTTTAAAGCATAACCAAGCATGCATCAATATAGCTCTTGTCTCAAAGTAGGTGTACTGTCACATCACACCCTGACTTATTTGGACTTTCTTGCTGTTTTCCTGTGTGTAGTGTTTTACTTCTTGTCTTGCGCTCCTATTTTAATGTCTTTTTCTCTTTTTTTGGTATTTTCCTGTAGCAGTTTAATGTCTTCCTTTGAGCGATAATTACCGCATCTACTTTGTTTTAGCAATCAAGAATATTTCAGTTGTTTTTATCCTTCTTTGTGGGGACATTGTTGATTGTCATGTCATGTTCGGATGTACATTGTGGACGCCGTCCTTGCTCCACAGTAAGTCTTTGCTGTCGTCCAGCATTCTGTTTTTGTTTACTTTGCAGCCAGTTCAGTTTTAGTTTCGTTCTGCATAGCCTTCCCTAAGCTTCAGTGCCTTTTCTTAGGGGCACTCACCTTGTGTTTATTTTTGGTTTAACCATTAGACACCTTTTTACCTGCATGCTGCTTCCCGCTGTTTCCGAGATCTACAAAGCAATTAGCTATCTGCTGCCACCTACTGATATGGAAGAGTATTACACGGTTACTCTGCCGAGCTCTAGACAGCACCGACACTCAACAACAACACATCATTTGCAGACTATAATTACTGGTTTGCAAAAAATATTTTTAACCCAAATAGGTGAAATTAGATAATCTCCCACGGCACACCAGACTGTATCTCACGGCACACTAGTGGTTGAAAAACACTGATATAACGTACACTTATTCAGCCTGTTGTTCACTATTCTTTATTTATTTTAAATTGCCTTTCAAATGTCTATTCTTGGTGTTGGGTTTTATCAAATAAATTTCCCCAAAAAATGCGACTTATACTCCAGTGCGACTTATATATGTTTTTTTCCTTCTTTATTATGCATTTTCGGTTGGTGCGATTTATACCCTGAAAAATACGGTAGCTAAAACACTGCCGACTGCGAATGGACGTAGTATCGAATACGATTCATTAGTATCGTGGTACAACACCAATACCGGTTTACCATACAACCCTAATGTAATCATGTTTAAAGGAGGGTGACTTGGACCTAGTGGTGTAAAATCCAGCAGCAACTTTGTACAGGATATGAAAGAGTCAAACACTTGAATACAAGCAAGCCACCAACGTTGCCAGATCTATTCTCACACAACTTGCGCTAACATCAACGGAATCTTTATTAGTTAAGCCACAACCCTCTAAGGGCTTTGTGCCGGATTGCCTCATTTGTAATGACGGGCCATGTTTGCACGTTATGGAAATAAAAGTGCATTGTCAAGAACTTTGGAGAAAACATCTTGTTCAAATGAAGTCTATGAGTCACCATGTAATATTATTGTGCTTTGAGAATCAAGTGCTTTCCAGTCCGACCTGCCAACATGAAACACTTGAGCTGCCACGCACAATTGAAGCTCCTCGCATTTCAATATCCACGCTTCCATCTCCGCGTGCATTTGACTGCGGTCGCAGATGCCCACTGCATGATACAATGCATAAACAAACACATTGGGAACATATGGCATCCACTATGCACGCCATCCCACTCCGTATCGCTGCCTGTTTCCCAAAGACTCGCTACATCTGTCACTTATTCGAGTTCGTTTTAAGCGGCGCTGCAATTATACTGCCGCAAATTACATTTAGCTGTAAGTACATTAACTGTAATCTGATCCCTCTAAAACCAAACACAAAAAAAACGTTAGAATGTCTGAAAACCACATGTAGTACTTTGTAGCAAAATTTGCCTTTACCTTTAATCATACTTGCCAACCTTGAGACCTCCGATTTCGGGAGGTGGGGGGGGCGTGGTTGGGGGCGTGGTTAAGAGAGGAGGAGTATATTTACAGCTAGAATTCACCAAGTCAAGTATTTCATATATATATATATATATATATATATATATATATATATATATATATATATATATATATATATATATATATATACAAGAAATACTTGACTTTCAGTGAATTCTAGCTATAAATATATATTTATTTTATATATATATATATATATATATATATATAAAATAAATACTTGATTTTCAGTGTTCATTTATTTACACTTATACACACACATAACACTCATCTACTCATTGTTGAGTATTGGCATCACTGTGTGACGTCACAGGAAAATGGACGGGTGTATATAACGATGGTTAAAATCAGGCACTTCGAAGCTTTTTTTTAGGGATATTGCGTGATGGGTAAAATTTTTAAAAAAACTTCGAAAAATAAAATAAGCCACTGGGAACTGATTTTTAATGGTTTTAACCCTTCTGAAATTGTGATAATGTTCCCCTTTAAGGGTTGAATTGTCCATCCTTGTTCTATTCTCTGTCACTATTTTTCTAACCATGCTGAACACCCTCTCTGATGATGCATTGCTGTGTGGCGCGCACAAAAGTGCTTTCATCAAATGCACTAGATGGCAGTATTGTCCTGTTTAAGAGTGTCACAACATTGCTGTTTACGGCAGACGAACTGCTTTACGCTGGACGAAAACATGACTGCTGTTGTTGTGTGTTGTTGCCGCGCTGGGAGGACGTTAATGAAACTGCCTAACAATAAACCCACATAAGAACTCGCCCTCCATCATTCTACAGTTACAATGTGATTGGGCAGGTACGCTGTTTATATTGTGGGACCTGAGTTCGCCTGAATTTTGGGAGATTTTCGGGAGAAAATGTGTCACGGGAGGTTTTCGGGAGAGGCGCTGAATTTCGGGAGTCTCCCGGAAAATCCGGGAGGGTTGGCAAGTATGCCTTTAATCTTACACTGTTTTTTTTTTTAATGATAAACTACATATGTTTATCATGGAGAGAATAGTAAACAGTTGCTACAACAAGCGCTTATTTTAACTGGAAGGGCAAGCAATTAATTGCAATTAATTGCATCCTTAAGCAATTATGCTTAAGGATGAGATAATGTTTCAATTAGTATTCATTGCTGCATTTGACCATACTAACTCACATTTATGCATGCATTCAATTTGTATAATTCGTCATATACACTATATTGCCAAAAGTATTTGGCCAACCCTTCCAAATGATGAGAACCAGGTGTCCCAATCTCTTGGCCCGGCCACAGGTGTATAAAATCAAGCACTTAGGCATGGAGACTGTTTCTACAAACATTTGTGAAAGAATGGGCCGCTCTCAGTGATTTCCAGCGTGGAACTGTCATAGGATGCCACCTGTGCGACAAATCCAGTCGTGAAATTTCCTTGCTCCTAAATATTCCAAAATCAACTGTCGGCTTTATTATAAGAAAATGGAAGAGTTTGGGAACAACAGCAACTCAGCCACGGAGCGGTAGGCCACGTAAACTGACAAGAGAAGGGTCAGCAGATGCTGAAGCGCAAAGAGGTCGCCGACTTTCTGCACAGTCAATTGCTACAAAGCTCCAAACTTCATGTGACCTTCCAATTAGCCCACGTACAGTACGCAGAGAGCTTCATGGAATGGGTTTCTATGGCCGACAGCTGCATCTAAGCCATACATCACCAAGTCCAATGCAAAGTGTGGGATGCAGTGTTGTAAAGCACATCACCACTGGACTCTAGAGCAGTGGAGACGCCTTCTCTGGAGTGATGAATCACGCTTTTCCATCTGGCAATCTGATGGATGAGTCTCGGTTTGGAGGTTGCCAGGAGAACGGTACATTTCGGACTGCATTGTGCTGAGTGTGAAATTTGGTGGAGGAGGAATTATGGTGTGGGATTGTTTTTCAAGAGTTGGGCTTAGCCCCTTAGTTCAAGTGAAATTAACTTTAAATGCTCCAGGATAGCAAAACATTTTGGACAATTCCATGCTCCCAACCTTGTGGGAAAAGTTTGGAGCGGGCTCCTTCCTCTTCCAACATGACTGTGCACCAGTGCACAAAGCAAGGTCCATAAAGACATAGATGACAGAGTGTGGTGGAGATGAACTTGACTGGCCTGCACAGAGTCCTGACCTGAACCCGATAGAACACCTTTGGGATGAATTAGAACGGAGACTGAGAGCCAGGCCTTCTCCACCAACATCACCAATGCGCTTTTGGAAGAATGGTGGAAAATTCCTATAAACACACTCTGCAACCTTGTGGACAGCCTTCCCAGAAGAGTTGAAGCTGTAATAGCTGCAAAAAGTGGACCGACATCATATTGAACCCTGTGGGTTAGGAATCAGAATCAGAATCAGCTTTATTGTCATTACGCAAGGTAACGAGATTGAGGGATGGCACTTCAAGTTCATATGTGAGTCAAGGCAGGCAGCCAAATACTTTTGGCAATACAGTATAATTTGCTGGCAGAAGCATCTTTCACACAGAAATCCTGCAAAATTAGCTGCAAAATTCTGCACTTTTTTGTTCGTGGATTTCACACTGAACACATTGTGTGCACTTTCGCACAGTGCCACACATTTGTCTGACGCGAATGATTGCTTTCAACACAACAGCGAGGGGAATCAATGCTCCAAACAAAAATAATGAATATACAGTAGGTCATATCTGTGAGAATCCTGCATGTGACTGAAGCGTTGAGGAGTGGGACAATCCATACAAGTACCAGGTAAGTAAGTTTCTTACAAGTATCATCCCTGCAGGACGAGGAATAGCTAAACATGCTTCACTACACACCGTAGCTCACCGGCGTCACAATGTAAACAAATGCCAGTGATGGATCTACACCTGACATTTACTGTAATGATACCAAGTACAGGAGCGTATCTAGTCGATACTACTATGATTACATCTTCTTTAGTTTAAAAAAAAAAAAAAATCATATTATGTTTATATACTCAGGAAATATGTCCCTGGACACATGAGGACTTTGAATATGACCAATGTATGATCAAGTAACGACTTGGTATCGGATTGATACCCAAATTTGTGGTATCATCCAAAACTAATGTAAAGTATCAAACAACAGAAGAATAAGTGATTATTACATTTTAACAGAAGTGTAGATAGAACATGTTAAAAGAGAAAGTAAACAGATATTAACAGTAAATTAACAAGTAGATTAATAACTAATTTTGTACCACTTGTCCTTAATAATTTTGACAAAATAGAATGATAAATGACACAATATGTTACTGCATATGTCAGCAGCTAAATTAGGAGCCTTTGTTTTTTTACTTACTAATAAAAGACAAGTTGTCTTGTATGTTCATTACTTTATTTAAGGACTAAATTGCAATAAGAAACATATGTTTAATGTACCATAAGATTTTTTTGTTAAAATAAAGCCAATAAAGCAATTTTTTGTGGTCCCCTTTATTTAGAAAAGTATCGAAAAGTAACGAAAAGTATCGAAATACATGTTGGTACCAGTACCAAAATATCGGTATCGGGACAACACTAGTATGTACTGTTCATCACAGAACAGCAACATGGGAAAACCCCAATAAAAAATGGAGTGTTTTATGTAGTGGTTAACTTCTGGGCGGTCCTGAAACCAAAAGGGCCTGTGTCCAATTTGTTACCCTAACTAACCTGACTAACCAGGATGCTGTTGTGCTGGCAGAGGTTTTACTCTATTGTATCTTAATGGGGGCTGATCAATCCAATCCACTTTATTTATATAGCACATTTAAACAACCAAAATGTTTCCAAAGTGCTGCACAACAATATTAAAAACAATATTCAAATATTATCCTTAGCTCCACCAATGATCAATCAATCAATCAATCAATCTTTATTTATATAGCCCTAAATCACAAGTGTCTCAAAGGGCTGCACAAGCCACAACGACATCCTCGGTACAAAGCCGAGGATTTTTGTTCAGTCAATGACTGAACAAAAAATAAATAAATATAAAAACAATATAAAAATAAATATGATTAAAAACGATTTTAAAGGGCAAAACCAATTAAAACAGTAAATAGAAATCAAAATTTAATAAAACAAACACAGAACAACAGAGGACAGAGGACCACACAACTCACATAGTGTTACAAGTCAAAGAATAAAAGTGGGTCTTAAGATGAGAATGACTAATGACTTATGACTCTTTTAATCAACATTTAAAACATGTCCTTGTGGTGGAGGTCAGTGGTTCTCAAACTTCTTTCCAGTACCACCTCAGAAAAAAACATGGGTCCCCAAGTACCACCATAATGACCAACATTAAAATACAGTAGCATAGTAGGCCTACAAATTCATTAAAAACAAGGCAGAGGTTTTATTTAACAAATATATTTAATATGTGTGGCCACTATAACATTACACACAGTTTAAAAAATGTGTTTGATTTTTTAATCACGTGATTCTTTGGAGCCTGTGTACCACAGTTTGAGAATCCCTGGTTGAGATAATATGGATTGGATATGCTTTAGTATGAATTTTTGTGTACATTTTGCTCCATATTAGTCACATTTATAACCTACTTTCTGGGTATGTCTGCAAAATGTTTATTTGTGGAGGCTTTCCCTGATTGCAAATGAAACCACACCCCACCCTATCCAAAGGTATCAACATGTACACTATTAAATATATTACCTGAAGATAATCATCACTGCTATTAATATCCAGACACGGTCTAAAATGAACTTCATAAACATTAAGTAGATTCACCCGGTCACAACATTAGGTACACTGACCCACTCTTGTGTTATTGTGTGCATGCCAAGATTAGATAAAAATATCACTTTATCTTACCTTTTTTTATGTTTCCTCAAACCGAGTTGTGATGTTGTCATCTTTTTACATCAGAGCTTAGCGGTTATTTCAATTTTGTACAGGTCCATCGTGACAAAACAGTCCCGATGATGACAAATAAATATATTTTATAGACATCAGAGCACGTGGGAGGACAAATAACACTTGAGCTCCAAGCAGCAGTCATTACACTCAGAGGGGGAGGAGCTCTGCTGGCTGCATACTAAATACCCACATTAGTACCTCCGTCAGCAGTGATGTCACTGATTCCCCATTGTTAAAAAAAAAAGAAAACACTACAAAACTGCATGCAAGCCCACGCCCAAATGCATTAACCTTATGATTTGTTGCTTTGGCATTGTTTGACGCGAGTATCCAAAATTGTAACAACATTTATAAGTCAGAAAAGAGGAACTTCATCAAAGATCGTTTTGCACAATCCTGCACAATGGACTTGGACTCGAGCTGTCCTATTCAAGTCTGTGAGAATGAATTAAGGAAATAAAGTTAAAGTTAAAGTGCCAATGATTGTCACACACACACTAGGTGTGGTGAAATGTTGTCCTCTGCATTTGACCCATCTCCTTGTTCACCCCCTGGGAGGTGAGGGGAGCAGTGGGCAGCAGCGTTGGCCGCGCCCGGGAATCATTTGTTGGTGATTTAACCCCCAATTCCAACCCTTGATGCTGAGTACCAAGCAGGGAGGTAATGGGTCCCACTTTTATAGTCTTTGGTATGACTCGGCCGGGGTTTGAACTCACAACCTACCGATCACAGGGCGGACACTCCAACCACAAGGCCACTGAGTAGGCAGTACAAATCTGCTCAGATGTAGGGCTGCACCATACCATTATTTTGTAAATCGATTAATCCATCGATTATTTTATCGATTAATCTGTAGATTTATTTAAAAAAAATGTATCCAACTGTATTTCATTTTTACAAATAAATTCCCCTAAAACAGTGTTTTTCAACCTCTGTGCCGCGAGATATTGTCTGGTGTGCCGTGGGAAATTATGCAACTTCACCTAATTTATCCCAAAAATATTTTTTTTTGCAAATTAATAATTATAATCTGCCAATAATGTGCCGTTGCTTAGTGTCTGTGCTGTGTAGAACTCGGCAGGGTAACCACGTAATACTCCACGTCAGTAGGTGGCAGCATTGCTTTGTAAAAGTCGGAATGTGTCGGGCGAGACGAGGATGGTTTGTTGTGATCCCACTATGCAGAGCACAGCGTGCAGGTAAAAAGGTATGTAATGCTTGAATCCAAAATGAACGAAAAGGAAAGGAAAAGGCTATGCAAAACAAAAGTCAAACTGTACTGGCTACAAAGTAAACAGCGACCGAATGCTGGACGACAGCAAAAACTTACGGCGTCCACAAAGTACATCCGTATGTGACGTGACAATCAACATTGTCCCCACAAAGAAGGGTAGCAACAACGTAAATAGCCTTGCTTGCTAACACAAAGCAAGTGCGCGGAATAGCGCTCAAAGGAAGACATGAAGCTGCTACAGGAAAACACAGACAAAACAGGGAGGGCCACCAAAATAACAGCACTAGACAAGAACTAAAGCACTACACACAGGAAGACACCATCACACTCAAAATAAGGCACGACGACCTGGTGGAGTATCATTTTTTAACGTTTTCTGCTGGTGGTGTGCCCCCGTATTTTTTTTTATGACAAAAATGTGCCTTGCCTCAAAAAAGGTTGAAAAACACTGCCCTAAAATACTCCAACAATTTTCGTGTATGGAGAAACCTTTAAATGCATGTTGTTTGGTAGGGAATACCAAACAAAATTACTATAAGGGGTCATATTATGATTTTTTTGGTACATTTAAAACACTTCCTTGTGGTCTACATTAGTGTTTTTCAGCCACTGTGCTGCAGCACACTAGTGTGCCGTGAGATACAGTGTGGTGTGCTGTGGGAGATTATCTAATTTCACCTATTTGGGGTAAAAAATATTTTTTGCAAACCAGTAATTATAG
>NC_084565.2:28512500-28612500 GCF_033978685.3 Nerophis lumbriciformis | reverse complement strand
TCCTCCTACGACCTTCCAAATTACTGGCGTTACAAAAGAAACAAAGATAAACATGTAAAAGCAACACTGACAAAGTCATATTTCATTGGTGTATTCACAGCCCATTGGCATGTTTTTACCAAGTGACAAGTGCAACGCTGTAGTCCATATTATGAAAGACACATTAATAAGGCCCAAAGACTTGTTAAAACCAAGTAAAGCGAACCAATCAGAATGCAACGCATGCATTCGTCATACAGTTCACGATAAAAACACTAGAGGCTTCTTCTTTTTTTCTTTTTTTTTTTTTTACACAAATACTGTTTGAGGTTCACTCCTTGGTCAGTAAAATGATGCTTCTTTATGAGCTACACAGGATAAATTTGCTTCTATAGAAGAATACTGGTTCAGGAGCTTTACACACTCCCTTTTTGTACATGTGCAAAACCTTGCTGCAGTAGCAAGAGGAGGCCACACGAGGTCGCTGTCTCTCACTCGTCAAATCACTGCGGTCTGCTACAGAGCAGGAGGAGGGAGAATGGAACACTTTCAGGTCCGTAAAAAAAAAGGGCATTGTGGTGAGCAGCGGGCCATTGGTTCAACGTCACAGCGTGACTTTGCTGAGTCTGAGCGAGAGGCTGGAGCGGTGATGCTGAGCGCGCGGCAGCGTGGAGCTGCAGCGGCTACGCAGCTGCACCGGACGACCCGACGAACCTCGCACGCGCAGCAGAAAGTCGAAGTTGGCCGAGGTGTTCATGGCGTAGAAGACGTTGGCGTTGTCTGGAATGATCAGCTCTGTGAAAGAAAAACTGACCTATTATTCATCTTTGAAAATATATATAAATAAATAAATGATAAATGGGTTGTACTTGTATAGCGCTTTTCTACCTTCAAGGTACTCAAAGCGCTTTGACACTACTTCCACATTTACCCATTCACACACACATTCACACACTGACGGAGGGAGCTGCCATGCAAGGCGCTAACCAGCACCCATCAGGAGCAAGGGTGAAGTGTCTTGCTCAGGACACAACGGACATGACGAGGTTGGTACTAGGTGGGGATTGAACCAGGGACCCTCGGGTTGTGCACGGCCACTCTTCCACTGCGCCACGCCGTAAAAAATAGTACCTTTGTCTATATAATTTTGTGATTTGTGTGGTAATTTTGCATGAGTATTTAAAAATATTTTTCTTATACAATTCATCAATTTGCACCTAGCAAGCCAAAACTACAATATAAATGGGATATTAAGTTAAAGTACCAATGATTGTCACACACACACTATCCATCCATCCATTTTCTACCACTTATTCCCTTCGGGGCCGCGGGGGATGCTGGAGCCTATCTCAGCTACAATCGGGCGGAAGGTCCACCCTGGACAAGTCGCCACCTCATCGCAGGGCCAACACAGATAGACAGACAACATTCACACTCACATTCACACACTAGGGCCAATTTAGTGTTGCCAATCAACCTATCCCCAGGTGCATGTCTTTGGAGGTGGGAGGAAGCCGGAGTACCCGGAGGGAACCCACGCAGTCACGGGGAGAACATGCAAACTCCACACAGAAAGATCCCGAGGCCGGGATTGAACTCACGACTCCTCAGGACCTTCGTATTGTGAGGCAGACGCACTAACCCCTCTACCACCGTGCTGCCCGCACACACACTAGGTGTGGTGAAATTACCCACTGCATTTGACCCATCCTCTTGTTCCACCCCCTGGGAGGTGAGGGGAGCAGTGAGCAGCAGCGGTGGCCGCGCTCAGGAATCATTTTGGTGATTTAACCCCCAATTCCAACCCTTGATGCTGAGTGCCAAGCAGGGAGGTAATGAGTCCCATTTTTATAGTCTTTGGTATGACTTGACCGGGGTTTGAACTCACGACCTACCGATCTCAGGGCGGACACTCTAACCCAGTGGTTCTTAACCTGGGTTCGATCGAACCCTAGGGGTTCGGTGAGTCGGCCTCAGGGGTTCGGCGGAGCCTATGCCGCGGAGGTCAAGAAACACCCAACTCATCGTGAGAATAAAAACTTCTCCCTACCGGCATATTATGGATACCCGCAAACAATGTACTCTCTAATTTCCATCTGATTTGCAGGTGTGTAATTTGTTGTGAGTTCATGCACTGTGTTGGTTTTGTTCTTTGAACAAGGTGATGCTCATACACGGTTCATTTTGTGCACCAGTAAAAAAACATATGACTTTGTCTTATATTTGAAAAAAATATATAATTAATTTTTCACTAAAGAAGGGCGCATATGAAACTGGTGGGGTTCGGTACCTCCAACAAGGTTAAGAACCACTGCTCTAACCACAAGGCCACTGAGCAGGTTCATGCTCCTGTGAGTTTATTTATGGACAGAATTTATTTCCTGACCGAGATTACACCAAAAATGAACCAAACTCCGCCCTACCTCTCTCCTCAGAGATGACCTGGACTAGCTCATATCCTTCCTCCGGCTCCTCCTCCAGGTTGTGTTTGGCCATGGCTCGGGAAATGACCGCCCTCGTCTTGTCTTGACTGGTCAGCTGTCATGGTGGACAAGATTGCTTTGAGTCTATTCTTCAAATAGGCACAATAACATTAAAAGTGAGAGACAAAGAGCGGATAAAGACGCACCAGTATGCTCTTGTAGAGGTTGCCATTGCCGTGCTCCAGACTGACCCGGACGATACAGGCGTCCTGGACCTGCGTGTTGTACACAGGGGTTTGGCTCGGGGAGGTGGGGGACATGGGGGTGAGGGACACGGAGCGTCGGTGGGTGCAGGGCGGTCCGGGAAGCGAGGGAGACACGGGCGTCATGGAGACGCTAGTGGTGGATGAACCTGTGTCCATGGAGTGGAGGGAAGTGCAAGAAGAAGACTCCGACAGCTGAACAGAAACATAACATTTGAATTATACGGAGGAAAACAAATGTGCATTATTAAACCTAATTAAGATGGACATTCACCTTGTTTTGCTGGGGGTCCGAACTGTGGGTGGGGGTCAGTCCCTCACTGTCTGAAGGGCTGCTGGAGTCACTGGAAGACACGCTGACAGAGTCCATGCTCTCCCCTGAGCTTCCAGTAGGGGGCGAGCGTGGCGTCTCTCTGACCGGAGAACTGGATGCACTGCTGTCGGTGCCAAGGAAGAGCCTGGAGAATAGAAGTTGTCATGAGGGAATAAGCGGTAGAAAATGGATGGATGGATGGATGGATGTCTCGTTAATACAATCTATTTGTAGTTTGATTCTATCTTAAAAACATCCATACATACCATAAACCTGCTTATCTGTATTCTCAGCTTTGATTGATTAAAAAGTTTATTGAGTTTGAGTTTGAGTTTATTTCGAACATGCAAGCATACAACATGATACATCACAATCTCCAGTTTCTCTTTTCAACCTGTTCGAAAAGGAGTAGGAAGAAGCAGAGCTTATTTAATCCTACCCCTTTTCTTTTACATAACAGTTGCTAAAACTTTTGTTCACTTCCTGTTCTCAATTTATTCACAATATACTCCATAAGTAATCACAATAAAAATAAGTCAATAAATAATAATTGGTGAAGTAAGTTACATTTCATATGTTGAGATAAGTAAGATTATTTTGAGAGTGAAAGAATGAAATAATGGATGAGTTAAATAAATTCAGAATGTTTATCATGGTTCTTCTTCTTTGTACTTTGTAAACACTTTAAGTTTGAAGAGTTTCTTGAAGTGGATCATATTAGTACATTGTTTGATTGCTTTGCTTAATCATCTTAAAGAATTAAATCCATGTAATGCTTTAAAAAGGCAAATGGATGGCACAAAAAGCCAAAAGGCTTGTTTCCATTGTGGTCCATTAAATATTCATCACATTTGATACATTCAATCATAAAATATATATAACCTGTAACATGTATATAAAAAATTATGTTAAAAAACTGATCAATTATGTACATATACACAGTATACATGTCAGGTGATTTGAAAAACAATATATACAAAAAATGGGGGGTGCGGGGGGGTATATAAACTATGTACATGACACTATGCACATGTTGACTCCAAGAGTGTGCAAAACAGAATGAGAAAATATATATACACTATAACCACATATAAACCTGTTAGATGGCTTGTGCAGCCCTTTGAGACACTTGTGATTTAGGGCTATATAAATAAACATTGATTGATAAACACTGATTGATAGATGCTTCGGAAAGTTGCTGGGGATCAATTTTGGTTCAGATCAGGTAGAGGTTGAGCTGAGCCAGGATTTTATGGTAGTTTTAAAATTTAGTAGGGAATTTGGAATTTTAAGGTCTGTTGGTAGTGCATTCCACTGTGTGGTGGAAAAATAGTAGAATGCATTTTTCCCATGAGAGTCTTGAATTTGGGGGAGACAAGGTCTGAGGAACTCCCTCTCGTGTAGTACCTGTGAGCATCACTTACTCTGGTGAAATAGTTGGACATGTACTTGGGGACAGTTTCTCTGAGTATTTTGAATACCAGGCACATTGCGATTCAACTCTAAGCCATCCCAATTTGGTAAAGTAGGCTTGAGTTAGGTGAGCCCTGTATGGGAGGTTGAGCGGGAGTCTCCCCAGCTTGTTTTGGGAAGTTTGCAGTTTTGTTTTTAGCGGCCTGGGGATACTGGTGAACCATGAGGTGCAGGCGTAGTCAAAATGCCCAAAAATCTAGTTTCATTATTGATCTTGGTGATTTCTTTTAATGCCATTTTTTCACCCGAGAGTGTTGTCCAATATACAACCGAGGTAAATTACCTTGTCTTTGCTGGTGATTATGGTATCACCTGCTTTAATTGTAAAGCCCGGGGATTTACCTAGGTTGTGCTTGGACCCAAATAGGATGGACTCTGTTTTATACAGATGTAGTGACAGTTTGTTATCGGAAAGCCAGAGACAGAGATTACTTAGTTCGCTGTTTCTTGCTAGTGACAGTCACAACTATGGTACCAGGCTAGCCCTGAGAGGTGCTCTCAACCACCTTAAACCCAAAACTGATGTTTTGAAAAAGACTGTTATGTATAGGGAAATCACTTACTGGAATCGACTTCCACAATATCTGGTATCAATCACCAGGAGAGTGGGTTTTAAGAATAGACAGAGGAGAAGTATTGCGGAAAGAGATTATTCTACATTGTACCTAATGTCATGACTGATTTATTTATCTTCTTTTGACTAATTTTTTGCTCAAATTCATTCTTGTTTCAGGTTATCGTTTTCATATTGATATTATCTTGATTTTGTATGTGCTTTATGTCATATTTTATTCATTATGGTACTTTTTTGTCACTTATAATATTGTTTGTCTTTGGTATACTAATGTGTTTATTGTAGGCCATTGGTTCTTTGTTTTATTTTTGCAAAAAATATATATATATTTTTTATATTGCTCTTTTTTATCTTTGGTATGAACATTATTATGTAAACTCCAAGTTATTGTTTTTTTATTTTTTGTTGTTGCTATTTTTGTATTACCGGTACAAAATGTTATTATTGATCATGTTGTACTGCATTGTAATCTTTTGTTTTGTGATTGTGTGATGTTTTTTGCCTGGACCCCAGGAAGAATACTCTCCACTGCAGTGTATACCAATGGGGATCCTTAATAAACTAAACTAAACTAAACTAAACTAAACTATTGATTATATATAGTATATGTATCTATATACTTACAGGCTGAGTCTCTTCACCATGCTTTTTCGGGGCTTGGGCGACGTCGGGCTGCTGTCGCCAAGACCTTCGATTTCACATGACAAGGTGTAGCTGCAAACATTAAAACATCACAAACATTAGCGTTGTAAAGCAAAGAGACAAGGAGGACGGACAAAGGAAAAGGAAAGATTAAGGCCATGTCCACACGAACACGGACAGTTTCAAAAACGCATATTTGGTGTTAAAGCGATCTCCATCCACACAAGTGTAGTTTCAAAACTGTCTCTGTCCACACACAAACGCATACACCTGCTGTCAGGCACATTTTGTCCAATCAGAAGCCAGAAAAAAAGCAGCCACAGCTGACTTGTTGGCATTACATCTCTGTTATGCTTATTTTGATATACGAAACCGGGGGTGTCAAAGTCAAGGCCCGCGGGCGGAATTAATTATCCATGTCCCCCGGGATGATATTTGATTAGTATTAGAACCGGCCCGCAGGCCACAGCCGCCTGCTGCTGTTTTGCGCGCACCAATAGTCCATCAGTGTTGGCGCTAGGAATTTTCAAAATTACCCCATCAAGTCATAAAAAAGGGGTCCCACAGTAAATTTTTGGGGTCCCACTTTTTTGTAACTGTTTTGCAAACAAATGATAAATGTATGCATTATCCTGTTATATCTCACATTCTACATTGTGTTTTGGAAAAACGTTGTCATAAACGTTACTTAATTCATAAAAAAAAAAAAAACTTTTTTTTTTTTTAATGCATTCTAATGTATTTAATGCATTTTAATGTATTCAGTTATAAACATTCATTCACTTTCTTCTTTCCTTCATGGATCTAAACTTTACCGCTGCTGGTATTTTTAAAAATATTTTTATTGTAATATTTTCAGAATGTGTTTGTTGTATTCTTGGCCAAAGTAAGACAAAGAAAACAATCTGAAGTTGTCTGTATTTTTTAGTTTTAATGCTATGATTTTAATAGTCAGGCAGTGCACAGATTTTCCTCCATGCGGCCCCTGAGCTATAATGAGTATGACACCCCTGAACTAGACGTGCACAATGACATATACATTATCTTTAAAACCAACCTGCACGTACACAGAGCCCTGGGAACATTATTATCTCCTTTTTTCAGTGTTTAAAGCACGCATGCACACCTGTGCTGCTGAAACCCAATACTGATAGAATTATAACATGTTCACAACATGGTGATGTATCACATGTGCACTGAAGTGAACATTATTTCTAAAATCAGCACACACTAACGAGCCAAGGAAACCATTTTGCATGTTTAAGTGCCTATATAAAGTGCCGCTGCAAAACTCTCGTGGAATTATAAAGCATTTTAATCATCGATATAGTGATATAGTACATGTTCAATGAAGTGTATATTGTCTTTAACATCGGTACACACTACAAGGAGGACACTACATCATGTTTCTTTGTTGTTGCTTGGTCGCTTTTTACGGCTCCTTCTACAAAAATGGAAGCAACACATGTAAGTTGACTTCATGATTTGTTGTTAAATAAGGACTAAAAACATAAGATAATGTTGCACCTTTCTTATGACAGAGCAAAAAGTCTTGCTTGTCAAAATTGTCCCATCAAATGGAGGTTCCAAAGCGATCGTATCCAAAACAGCTGACTGTCATTAGCGCCGGCGGGAGTGTCGCAAAACCCATTTTGATGTGTCTTTTTAATCAATGTAAAGTGAAAATAGTAGCATGTTTGCATTCAAACATTCAGTAAGTCCTCTTTTAGTGTGTTTAAAGGCAGCAAGGCAGTGTTGTTTAACTTTGTAAATGACAGCACACAAGAGTGATGTCATCACAAGTCTCCATTTTTGCCGTGTACACACAAGTTTTTGGCCAGCGTTTGCAAAAGTCTGCATTTTTAAAGACAAAAGTATGGGTTTGCGTGTGGACAAGAGGCCTAAACGCAGAGATAAGTATGCCTTTATTAAGTATCTGTGTTCGTGTGGACATGGCCTAAGAATAAGAAACGCAAAAAAAAGGGCAGGAAGAATAGTACATTTTAATGCATTAATTGTGACTAGTGGCCGTTTCTGCAATCGGCAGGGTGGGCTCTGACAAGAACGAGGCAGTAGAAAAACAAAATGCTGTCATGTCTGTCATGCTAACTTAAGTCAAAAAATGGCAGCAGACTGTATTTGTGTTTGATTGTCTTGCTGGGATGTAACTAAAACTGATTGTAGCAAAAACGGCAAAAAATACAAATAAATCGCAGTATTTCCTAGTTGGGGCGGTATAGCTTGGTTGGTAGAGTGGCCTTGCCAGCAACTTGAGGGTTCCAGGTTCGATCCCCGCTTCCGCCATCCGAGTCACTGCCGTTGTGTCCTTGGGCAAGACACTTTACCCACCTGCTCCCAGTGCCACCCACACTGGTTTAAATGTAACTCAGATAATGGGTTTCACTATGTAAAAAGCGCGTTGAGCCACTAGAGAAAAGCGCTATATAAATATAATTCACAAAATATAATTCCCACTAATAGATGATTGATGGAAGATGGAGGGGCCATAGCATTTTTTTAAATTAATTCTGGGGCAGCGAGAGTGCCACTATTGAGAATCCCCTAGAAATAACATTCCACTCACAAAAATAAAAAATAAATATAATGGAGTGTCATACTTTTGTTCCTATGTTAGTGGTTTACTTCCTTGTTCCTGGGGATGACGTAAAATGACAGAACCATATATTTTTTGACTCAGGGATGCCATGGGGTTTGCTTCAATTGTGTTTAAAATAACAAAAAGTGAACATTTATTAGTCTAACAAAATTTCCACCAGAGAGATTGACGTATTATTTACCGATTAGATCAGGGGTAGGGAACCTATGGCTCTAGAGCCAGATGTGGCTCTTTTGATGACTGCATCTGGAATCTCAGATAAATCTTAGCTGACATTACTTAACAGGATAAGTACTGAATAATTCCGCTGGTAATCACGATGTTAAAAATAACGTTCAAAATATAAAACATTCTCATGCATTTTAATCCATCCATCTGTTTTCTACCGCACCTGTTCAAGAAGTCGCATTAATGGTAAGAAGTATTTTATTTATTATTGGTTAGCTTCAGAATAACAATGTTATTAAAAAGAATGAGAGACTTATTATACTCTAAAAATGTTGGTCTTACTTAAAAATGCACGCATTTAGTTGTATTCAGTGTTAAAAAATATTATATGGCTCTCTCAGCCAAAAAGGTTCCCGACCCCTGGATTAGATGGATGAGACTCTACATTTGCATTCTCGGGCAGGGGTAATTAACAAGATTTGCATCAAAATCTAATCTGTTCTTGTTCACATCCACAAAGTTAAATGTTGTTTTAAATGTCAAACTGTGATTACCTTTCCTCCTCGCTGAGCTGAGTTTGCCTCTTGAACCAGCGCAGGAACACCTGTTCCGGAGTCAGACAGTAGCTGTTGCAGGCCGACTGGAGCAGCTTGATCTGGGCAATCACCTCAAACTCCTGCAAAAATCATTGGTCACAAATTAGTTTGGATTCCAAAAGGGAGGCCCGTGTCGAGACGTTCAATTACTAGACTTAGACCTACTCTGCGTCTCTTCTCAAAGTTGATCAGACCACCCTGCGGAGAACACAAAGAGACACACATTTACTGTAGACGGACCACTCGCAGAAACAGGCAGAGCAAAAATAAATAAATACACATAATTCCTCACACGCTCACTGACAGTCATTTCTGACAGATGCCTCTCACATGCGCAGCCTCATGTAAACTTGCAAACACATGCACTCGAACATTCAACAACATACAACAGGTGCAAACATACACAGACACACTAGACACTTCATTAGGTACACCTGCACAACCTAAATAGAGAATCCACTAGGAGACTCTTAAACGTGCGCCTGTACCTAATGTTGTGGCCACTGAGTGTTGTTTTACTTCTGTTTACCTCTACTAGGTCAGGAAGTGCTGTATCCAGCATGGTCAAGTCTGTCAGAAAGGTCCCCAGGTAGGGTATGGTTCCCTGCATGGCTCCCTAAAGAGGAAACAGTGATTCAACGGACGTGCGAGAAGAGGAATGTGCAACTCAAAAATATCCCCCGAAAGCACAGTTTTAGCTTCAGCTTTCAGTCTTTTGTCTCACCATTTCCTTTTGCAGCAGAAGTCTCTTGTGGGTACGTTTCTGATGCTCCTTGGCGCAACTCTCCAAACTGGCAAACTTGGAAGTACCTTCCTGTACGGAGGAGGAAAAAATAGCTTTGGTTACGGACGTTTTAAAAATAGCGACCTGCGGAATGTGCTTTCTTTTAAAATACATTTATCTGCTCTATTAACCGAGGCAAGTGATCACAAAGTAAAAGCTAGGTAAACACTAGGAATTCAACCAAGACAACTCCTTTTTAGTCTCTTGAGGAGACATTTACACTGTTTATATTTGACATGTTGCATAAACTGAGTAGGACTAAAATGCGTAATAAAAGATCCTTTGGTCATGCACTAATGGACAGCAACATCAACAGGATGCGTAAGTGCTTTCATACTCGCACCCTTTGTCCCTATTAATCAACATCTAATAGGCGTAATGTTGACTACATCTATTGAACAGCTGTGAATTACTGAATGTGTCTTAGGTTTAGCATGTTGTCATCACTACAGACCAGAATTTACTCAACGCATCCCTTTCAAATGCACTTTTCTGTTTGCCTGTTAGATTAATTTAACTAGTTTCTCTTGTTATATTCTTATTTTACTGTTATATTTTTATTCTCATTGTTGCTTTTTATTTTTATTCTATTGTAATATTTTTCTATTTTGTTTCCATTTATACCTCCATTATTTACTTTTTACAATTTTGTACACTGCTGCTGGAATTTAAATTTTCCTGAGGGAACTCTCCTGAAGGAATCTATAAAGTACTATCCATCTATCTATCTATCTATCTAATTACTTAAATGATTATATGGACAAACAACAATTTTGCCTTGTTCATATGCGCAATGTGACTCATTTCTGTTTAGATTCTTAAGCCCACAGCTGACCAATTGGGGGAAGAGAGTGATGTCATGTGTCTTGTTGTGATGCATTTAGGTGAGCTGGGAGTTTTTACTGTTACACCAAAACTGGAAATCGCAGAAAGTTAATAAAATAACTGCTAATTATTTAACCAATCTATCAAAACGAATATAACCACAAAACGGTAGACCTATGTGATTTCTCCCGACCAATCAGCGGACAAACGTGATGCTAATAATGGAAAAAGTTACACTTAAATGTAATGAAATACATACATCCATCCATTTTCTACCGCTTGTCCCTTTCTGGGTCGCGGGGGGTGCTGGAGCCTATCTCAGCTGCATTCGGGCGGAAGGCGGGGTACACCCTGGACAAGTCGCCACCTCATCGCAGGGCCAACACAGATAGACAACATTCACACACTAGGGCCAATTTAGTGTTGCCAATCATCCTATCCCCAGGTGCATGTCTTTGGAGGTGGGAGGAAGCCGGAGTACCCAGAGGGAACCCACGCAGTCACGGGGAGAACATGCAAACTCCACATACATGTATATTGTAAATATATTGTTGTGTACCACAATATTATTTGTCTGTGTGTGGTCATTCAGTTACAATTTGAGCAAAACCATTTTCTAGCGTGCACTCACCCTCATGAGCAGCTCTCTGCTGGTCAGGTAGTTGTTGTGATCAGAAAAGATGTCCGACAGCTCCTCAAACGTCTGCATGCTGTCTCTGAGGAGCACAGACAAGTCAGACAAGTGCAAAATGTTACTCTCTCCCCCCAATTAAGAGGACTTACTTATGTACGCAGTTCCAAACTCTCTTAAGCCTATACAGGGGGTTGGACTGCAGCGCGGACACGATGGCTCGCAAGGAGGAGAAATTCTTACGTATGCGACACTCCTGTTAAGAGAAACACAAACACAAAGGCAGTCAAAACTTGGAGTCAATAGACACATATGTACAAAAATAGCCTTTGTAAGTAAAGATGTGGCAACCTGAGCGATGTCTATCCAGCGCTGGATGATCCGCGCTCTGACATGCGGTCGTATCTGTCGATGTCGCAGCACCGTGCTGACCACACAAGCCGCGACCGCGTTGAACTGAGTGATGGTGGCCCGAATGGTGGGCGCGCTGTGCTTGTTGTGCTTCTTGTCCCTCTGGGACCAGATGGAGCCCAGGCAGTGGTGCGGCACCACCTTTTTGAACAGCAGCTGCAGCAAAGAAAAACAGGATAGCGTTGCACACCCTTTCCTTTAAAATACAATAACCTCCATGTTGGTGTTATCTCCTTCTACTCACTGCATCCATGTAGGTCAGCTGCTCAGCCACCAGGTCGGAGTCAAATGACAAAAAGTCCTCCTGGACCTCCCCGTCAACTTCATCCTCTTCCCCGAGGCTGTAGGAAGTGTTGCCGTGAAAGCCGGCTGAAAGCAAACAGTTGAATGGAATGGAATTCTGCAGATGACATAATGGTTATGAATGTAAGGAGTATTTTTCAAAATGTCTACCATCAGATTCGTCCGTGCTGGCTTGTATCCGCAGCTGTTCCAGCAGACCCTCTGCCCGTCGCAGGGCCTCCGAGCTGGGCAGGGCCTTACTGAGGTAATCTATCACCCTGTGAAGGCAGGGGTAGTCTGGAGGCTCCTGGAAGTCTTCAGGACACTGGTCCAGCCAGGCACGCAGGATAGAGGCTAAGGCACTGCGAGGACGACAGACATGTTTAGACACGGACTTCAAAGATCGCGGCGGCAAATCAATCGAATCTCACTTTCTGATGGCTCCATTGCTTTCGGATATTTGGCTTCTCTTGGCATCTGGCTGATTTTCTTCCACATTTCCATACCTGCAGCAGAGAATACGGCAAATAAAAACCATGGCATGCTGAATTGCCCCTGTAGTCATACCAAAATAGGCTGCACAGAGACTTTCTGTTTGTATTTACATCCAGTTTATGTCCAGTTTGATAGTACATCGCCTTTGCACATCATTAATACGTTATTGTAGAAAAGGCATGGGCTATCACTAGTTTTGTTTTTAATGACATTTTATTAAAACACTAGGGTTCCCTTTAGGTTCAAGAAGCCCTTCCAAAATGTAGGGTTGTTTTGAAATGTTATTGGGGACGCTGATACATGACTCAAACAATTTTATTGACCTTAAAGCAGGCAGGCACAATTTTTAGAAAAGGGGCATTGGAATTATGTTAAATGTGTGTGTTTACAATAAAACAAATACTTATATGGAATGAAATAATGATCATAAGATAAAATGTACAAATTAATAAAACTACGTCATAAAAACATTGTTTATCGCTGTTAATTGGTTCCGGAACTGAAAGTAATACATTCATTTCCGCAAAGTATGATTATGGTGCGAGTTTATTTTGGATAATCATACATAAATATTTTGAGTTTTTCATTACAACATGTCCAAACAGAAGTAGAGAGAAGCAGAGCTTACCCCTTTTTGTTTCGTAGTAATTGCTAACACATTTGTTTGTACTATCTGTAGCATAAACATTGATTAAATAAATAAATAAGTACATAGATTAATAAATAGCAATTATTAATTATAAATCAAATATTTTCATAGCGTCTCCAGTCCTCCCCGCGACTCCGAGAGGGACAAGCGGTAGAAAATGGATGGATGGATATTTTCATAGCTAGAGCATAAAAACATGTTTACGACCTTATAAATACATTTTTCCACATTATGACAGACATGAAATAACACATTTTAGTCACCTTTACATACTTTTAATCCAATATTGTAATGCTGCCTGATGTTGAGCCAATCAGTGGCCACAATACTGAACAGCGTGATGTGATTGTTTACTGTAGTGGCCAATACTAATTTATCTATATATGTTTTGTTTATTTAGCCATTTTCAATTCCTAAAAATTCTCAATTTAGAACCATTGTAGAATATGCATACATTTTTTTTTCTAAAATCCTAAACGTGCTGAAACCGCAATTATCGAAGCACAATGAGGATGGGACATCTGTAAAGCACTACTTTTTTATTTACTGTGAATATAATTGGAAAACATATTCTGGAGGTGTGAACTTTTCCGTTGATTCCATAGTGGAAATAAATGCCTTTGTTTGCACTTTTATCCTAATTCTTGCTAACTGTGTAGGTCTAATAGCTGTTTTATCATGTGAAAATCCCTACTATCCACCTCTACAGTTCTACAAATAAAACGGCATTGAACCCGCAGCAGCCCCCAAACTAGCGTGGCAGCAGCGCCTTACCTGTCGAGCAGGAGCTGCAGTACCGTCTGCGTGCTGGCAAAAGCTCTGTAAGTGGACAAGAAGATGGAGGTGTACGTGAGATCGTTGTCGCCGAACGCCGTCAATAGAGTCTCCACTAGACGCTCCAGGGTTCCGGCGCGGATGCTTCGGATCTTGCAGGTCTCTAGCTGGCTCACTGTGTGGCCTGGAGGCAAGCGGTCGCCGTCCGCCTAATCATAAACACACGCATACGTAGAAGTTCACAACACTTGTCTTGTGTATGTTTTGGAGTTTAAGAGGTGAGAGAAAGAGGAAGGACCGATTCTGACCTATTACTTTTTTTTTTTTTAATTCATCCAGATGTGTCTTACTATTGGAGAGTGAAACTGAGCGGTTGTAGAGCATCTAGGGGGGAGTAGTACAAAAAGTGGCATAGACAAAGAGTGTTAGGACGCTAAGGCAGGAAACTCGCCAATCTGCTTCCAATCAACGCAGAACCCTCCTACATCACCCCTTCGAGTTCTCCCACCACGCCCCTCTGATAACAAGTCAAGAAAAACACTTATCTGTCGCCGTGGCTGAGAGTTCCAATTCCAATGTGCAAAATGAAGTATGCAATGACATTCCAAAGTAAAACCAGCAATGAGCGTACGAACACATTGTCATCGTACTGGAAGTGCTTGACTGTGTATGATAAATACGCTATGGGGAATAAGTATTAGGACACCTCCAGGAAGTGGAAATGGAAGAAAACGTAAAATGTTGGGGCACACTCAGACTGACTTGTGTGCGATTTTGCCTTTCCTCACCTTTCACTCACACAACTTACAGCCTGTTTACGTGTCATGACTTCATAATACAACATTGTTGTTGACTCATATAGAGTTGTTTTTTTTGAGCGATCGAGCGATATGTTTTTTTCAGGGCCGATATCGATTATTAGTAGTCAAGGAGGCCCACAGCCAATATTTGGAGCCAATATTCAACTTCAGTAAAATTTAGGTATAGGTCAGTAAACAGCTGCTTGTTTTCTTTTAAATACTTTTTTTAGGAAACGTAGGACTAGTAGCGTCATAATGTTTTATGCGGCGCTAATGTTGTGGTTAACCTATTACCAAAAAACCTCAGGGGAAAACACAAACCCCTATATTAGGTGTGTCTAAGAGGAGCAAATAGTGTGGCCGTCTTATCACCGCAGCTTAGTAGAAAGGAGCACTGGTTAGTATTACTAACTTACTCTATACTTATCAATTTTTTTTTTTTTTTTTAATACCTAATACTGGTATTATATTTGCATATATTGCATCTGCTGATGCATTTCTGTTGTAAAAAAAACAAAACATCGGCAGATACCGATAAAAGAAGGTCGATATTGATATACAGGTAAAAGCCAGTAAATTAGAATATTTTGAAAAACTTGATTTATTTCAGTAATTGCATTCAAAAGGTGTAACTTGTACATTATATTTATTCATTGCACACAGACTGATGCATTCAAATGTTTATTTCATTTAATTTTGATGATTTGAAGTGGCAACAAATGAAAATCCAAAATTCCGTGTGTCACAAAATTAGAATATTACTTAAGGCTAATACAAAAAAGGGATTTTTAGAAATGTTGGCCAACTGAAAAGTATGAAAATGAAAAATATGAGCATGTACAATACTCAATACTTGGTTGGAGCTCCTTTTGCCTCAATTACTGCGTTAATGCGGCGTGGCATGGAGTCGATGAGTTTCTGGCAATGAGAGCCCAGGTTGCTCTGATAGTGGCCTTCAACTCTTCTGCGTTTTTGGGTCTGGCATTCTGCATCTTCCTTTTCACAATACCCCACAGATTTTCTATGGGGCTAAGGTCAGGGGAGTTGGCGGGCCAATTTAGAACAGAAATACCATTGTCCGTAAACCAGGCACGGGTAGATTTTGCGCTGTGTGCAGGCGCCAAGTCCTGTTGGAACTTGAAATCTCCATCTCCATAGAGCAGGTCAGCAGCAGGAAGCATGAAGTGCTCTAAAACTTGCTGGTAGACGGCTGCGTTGACCCTGGATCTCAGGTAACAGAGTGGATCAACACCAGCTGGACTGCCGCTGAGTGGTCCAAAGTCATGTTTTCTGACGAAAGCAAATTTTGCATTTCCTTTGGAAATCGAGGTCCCAGAGTCTGGAGGAAGACAGGAGAGGCACAGGATCCACGTTGCCTGAAGTCTAGTGTAAAGTTTCCACCATCAGTGATGGTTTGGGGTGCCATGTCATCTGCTGGTGTCGGTCCACTCTGTTTCCTGAGATCCAGGGTCAACGCAGCCGTCTACCAGCAAGTTTTAGAGCACTTCATGCTTCCTGCTGCTGACCTGCTCTATGGAGATGGAGATTTCAAGTTCCAACAGGACTTGGCGCCTGCACACAGCGCAAAATCTACCCGTGCCTGGTTTACGGACCATGGTATTTCTGTTCTAAATTGGCCCGCCAACTCCCCTGACCTTAGCCCCATAGAAAATCTGTGGGGTATTGTGAAAAGGAAGATGCAGAATGCCAGACCCAAAAACGCAGAAGAGTTGAAGGCCACTATCAGAGCAACCTGGGCTCTCATAACACCTGAGCAGTGCCAGAAACTCATCGACTCCATGCCACGCCGCATTAACGCAGTAATTGAGGCAAAAGGAGCTCCAACCAAGTATTGAGTATTGTACATGCTCATATTTTTCATTTTCATACTTTTCAGTTGGCCAACATTTCTAAAAATCCCTTTTTTGTATTAGCCTTAAGTAATATTCTAATTTTGTGACACACGGAATTTTGGATTTTCATTTGTTGCCACTTCAAATCATCAAAATTAAATGAAATAAACATTTGAATGCATCAGTCTGTGTGCAATGAATAAATATAATGTACAAGTTACACCTTTTGAATGCAATTACTGAAATAAATCAAGTTTTTCAAAATATTCTAATTTACTGGCTTTTACCTGTATGTCAAAATGCCAATAATCGGCCCGGCCGATAATCGTTCGATCCCAAGTTTTTATGCAAATGGATGTAATAAATCACTCTATATATCAAATTTTATTTACGGGAGGGTTGTCCATTACGTCGATGTGTCAGTCGATCGCCAGTCGATCGCCAGTCAGGCATTAAAATAATAGACCTAAAAATTAGCGATCAACAATCTTCACCCAGACGTCACTTGATTGACATTCACGGCACCCGAGGGTCTTGTGAGATGACGCTGGATGCTGCGAGCTCATTATTAAGAAAAAATGACCGACAGGAAAGCGAGAATCACATTTTATTTTAACAGACTCCAAAACTCTAAAGACCGACTGTGCAGTTCCTATCTTCACAAAAAAAGCACTGCTCCATCCTATCTCAGAAAGCTGGTGTGCACAAGCTAGCAAGCTACGGAGTTTGCCGCCAATGTATTTCTTGAAAAGTGTATAAAAACTACTGTCTGATTCCAATCAATGCAAGTCATCAGAATCAGGTAATACACCAACTTATATTCTTGTCTTCACGAAAGAAAGGAATCTATATGTGTTAAACATGCTTGTATTATCATTAAACACATTTAACTTGTTAACAAAAACGTTTCTTTCATAAATAAATAAATATAAATTATATATATGAATGAGGTAGATCCCCTTGACTTGATCAATTGAAAAGTAGCTTGCCTGCAAAAAAAGTGTGGGCACCCCTGATTTACGGTATATAGCCCTTAATCACAAGTGCCTCAAAGGGCTTCACAAACCACGATATCCCCGGATCTTAAACCATATGCGGGCAATAAAAAACCCAACCCAATGGGACAATGAGAAACCTTGGGAAGGACCACCCCCCGCCTGGGTGACCGGGTGCAATGGGTGTTGAGTGGGAACAGTTAATAATGTGGGAGTCCAGTCCATTGGGAGGCCAGCAGTGGGATCCTTTTGCATGTTTGTTATGAAAGGCGGCATTATAATAATAATGGACAGTATTTTTCCACAAGAAAACTGTCTGAAAAATGCAACTTATCCTCCATTCGGGATCGAGAAATTTGTACTTGCAAACCAACACGTGGCAGCAAACGACTTCAATCCTTAGCAAGTCAAGAGTTTTTTTTTCTGTCACGCACACAAAGGTAACCTTACACATAAGGCAGCCATTGGAAAAGAGGTGTATTAAAAGTTTAGCACGATATCAAACAACAGGAGGATTCATGATGCTAATTTTAAGATTGTTTTGATTAATGAAGTCATCTAAAAACTGTCAAGAGGCTAGGAAATATAAGCCTGTGATGGCCAGATGTTGAGAACATGATTGTCTTAATATTAGCTTTTTCGTCTTCCTAAAAAAGCAGAAGATTATTTTGGTGCTAATAAGGGGTGCAAGGTACAATCACACTGATATACGAGGTTGGGTTCTGAAGTGATGTGTGATCAAGAAAGTGTACTTGGTTTGGTATAAGGGCCACAGCACTCGCACTAATCAAGCACACTGGACTTTAGGTGTCAAGTGAGCTCCTACAAGTGAGCAACATTAGAGAGCCACATAATTAAAATAAACACACCATCTCATTTTGGCTCTGATACAGCTGGCATTTTGTACAGTGACCATTATAGCGTCCTTTCGCTTAGTCAACGTTTTTCCTTTTCAGTGCATAAAAGGCTGCAAAACACACAAGATCCAGCTTTCTCGTGTACACAACAGAACAATCATATGTGTTAATTCCACAGATGACGCGTGTTCCTGCTCTCCTGCTGCTAAATCGCCTAAACCCCCCCCAACGTAAATACTCGGCAGTTTTACTGAAATACTGCTGAGCGTGTCACAACGCGGCGTAAACAACATCGTTTAGGAAACAGAGGTGTCTTGTGGGTAACAGACGTTAAATGCACAACTCAAGGAAAAGCCTTTAATGCTTTTTAATGCCGGAGCTGCATTTCGTTAAACTACTGCTGCTGCAAAATGGAGAGGGGGTAGGAGTGAGCAGTTCAGGAAAGTCAGGAAATCACATGCTTTGGCTCAAAGAGAATGAGCAGCGTCGGTCGCTGTTAAAGGTGAAATCCACAGCGGGAGATTTATAGCTCCGACGTTAAAACAACACAATGGTTCGTTCGGGTTGGAAGCAATGGAGATGAGCTCTCTCTGCACAAATAGGTCAATGTCTTAAAAGTGTACACACTTGATATTTTTCACTTGGAATGCACGTTTGTCACTAAGAGAGTGGAAAAGGCATTAAGTTACCAAACAGACAAGAGATACACATTACCACAGTGCTGCTGCTGTGAGAGTATTGAGTTCACACACTCACCCCCAGCCATCTTGCACCCTTGTTAGCTGCCTGTTGAATCTGAACCCTCTTCAGTGTTACATTGTAGATGGCTCCTTCCTCCACTTCCTCCCCCCAGTCCTGCACAGAGCTCTGCACAGAGGGAAAAGAATGTACAGTATAATAATCGATCACATCAACATATATCGTATATAAACTACAACAGTCAAAGCAAACGCATGATATTCATTACAAAAACTATCACATTAATTATGTATGAAACAGATTATTTACGCAATTTATTTTGACCGCAGATGCTCCTTTAACCACGGAGGCGGCTCAGGTTGATATACATACATATACAGTACAGGCCAAAAGTTTGGACAAACCTTCTCATTCAATGCGTTTTCTTATTTACATGACTATTTACATTGTAGATTGTCACCGAAGGCATCAAAACTATGAAAGGTGAAATAACCGAAAACATGTTTTATATTCTAGTTTCTTCAAAATAGCCACCCTTGTCTCCAATTACTGCTTTGCACACTCTTGGCATTCTCTCGATGAGCTTCAAGCACACGTATGAAGTAAAAAAAAACATTTCAGGTGATTACCTCTTGAAGCTCATCGAGAGAATGCCAAGAGTGTGCAAAGCAGTAATCAGACAAAGGGTGTTTTTTTTGAAGGAACTAGAATATAAAACATGTCTTCAGTTATTTCACCTTTTTTTGTTAAGTACATAACTTCACATGTGTTCATTCATAGTTTTGATGCGTTCAGTGACAATCTACAATGTAAATAGTCATGAAAATAAAGAAAATGCATTGAATGAGAAGGTGTGTCCAAAATTTTTGGCCTGTACTGTATATATATATGCATATATTATAGGGCTGCA
The DNA here is from genome assembly GCF_033978685.3 of Nerophis lumbriciformis. Lineage (NCBI taxonomy): Eukaryota > Metazoa > Chordata > Actinopteri > Syngnathiformes > Syngnathidae > Nerophis > Nerophis lumbriciformis. The sequence continues at coordinate 28,592,487 of NC_084565.2, read as the reverse complement.
GCTATCAGTTATTTTAGTATCGATGACAAAAGACGCTTTATAGCCTCATTGCGTATTTCAGGGAAACTAGTTGAAATCCATCCATCCATCTTCTTCCGCTTATCCAAGGTCGGGTCGCGGGGGCAACAGCTTAAGCAAGGAAGCCCAGACTTCCCTCTCCCCAGCCACTTTGTCCAGCTCCTCCTGGGGGATCCCGAGGCGTTCCCAGGCCAGCCGGGAGAGATAGTCTTCCCAGCGTGTCCTGGGTCCTCCCCGTGGCCTCCTACCGGTCGGACGTGCCCGAAACACCTTCCTAGGGAGGCGTTCGGGTGGCATCCTGACCAGATGCCCGAACCACCTCATATGGCTCCTTTCGATGTGGAGGAGCAGCGGCTTTACTTTGAGCTCCCCCCGAATGACAGAGCTTCTCACCCTATCTCTAAGGGAGAGCCCCGCCACCCGACGGAGGAAACTCATTTCGGCCGCTTGTACCCGTGATCTTGTCCTTTCAGTCATGACCGAAAGCTCATGACCATAGGTGAGGATGGGAACGTAGATCGACCGGTAAATCGAGAGCTTTGCCTTCCGGCTCAGCTCCTTCTTCACCACAACGGATCGATACAGCGTCCGCATTACTGAAGACGCCGCACCGATCCGCCTGTCGATCTCACGATCCACTCTTCCCCCACTCGTGAACAAGACTTCAAGGTACTTGAACTCCTCCACTTGGGGCAAGATCTCCTCCCCAACCCGGAGATGGCACTCCACCCTTTTACGGGAGAGAACCATGGACTCGGACTTGGAGGTGCTGATTCCCATCCCAGTCGCTTCACACTCGGCTGCGAGCCGATCCAGTGAGAGCTGAAGATCTTGGCCAGAGGAAGCCATCAGGACCACATCATCTGCAAATAGCAGAGACCTAATCCTGCAGCCACCAAACCAGATACCCTCAACACCCTGACTGCGCCTAGAAACTAGTTGAAATAATATATTTTTTAAAATAAATTCACATCATCAACATTGCAATTGCACTTTTAACATGGGTGCATTCATCCATCCAGCCATCCATTAATTTTCTACCGCGTGTCGGTCTCTGGGTCGCGGGGGGTGCTGGAGCCTATCCCAGCTGCACTCAGGCGGAGTGCACCCTGGACAAGTCGCAGGGCCAACACAGATAGACAGACAACAATCACAAAATTAATAAACAAAGAAACTCTACTGTTTGGAGCCACACAGATCACAACACCCACTCACCATTGCTCTCATGTGCTCTCTATTGCAGCAGCCGTGTGGAAACTATGTCCGTGTCTTTCAAGTTCTGGGCCCTCCAAATAGTCTGGACTTTAGTAACGCTAACGCTGGGCCGATAAAACAATATCAATATTAATCACGATTGACACGTAATCGATATTAATGAAACGTTCATTATACCGGTAGATATATTTTTGCTCGGAAGAAAGGGGAAGTTGTGAAGCAAGGTTGGTTGCATGAACAAAGACACTCGGTCTCCGGTAGCCGAGCAACGCGGGAAGTGATCACTGATCCGTTGGAGTGACACGCTAACAGCCATTCAGGCAACAGTATCAACTATCAAGTTTGGTGGCGCCATCTTGTTATCTCGTGGTTGATTCTTTGGAGTGAGAAGAGAAACGGTGATATCTTGATACAGGATATCAACTCAATAACAGAAACTTGTCTTAAGTTTTGTGGTGCAGACGGTGCGGCAACATCTTGACACTTCTAATGTCTCGGTCTAACGGTCGTAGGTCCCCAAAACTATTTTTCAATAACTTATCAATACTGCCATCTCGTGTCTCAAAACTACCTTCAAATCTACGATACAACAGAAACTAAATTTGAGTGTTGCAGAGAGCAACAAAATTGAAAAAGTCCCCTCGACAGTTTTTGTTTTTGTTAAACGGACTGTAGTCAGACCAATGTGGTCTGTAAATTATGCAACTCCCCACCAAAAGCAGTAATACCACAAACCTATTTGACCAACTTAGCTGTGCTAGCTAGTCCTACCAGGCTACCAGAAACACTATTCACTGATAAATAGCACCCTTGGTAAATTGGAAATTGCATTTCTGTATTTTTTGGCTGGCTTAGACAAGTCATTCAAAATACCAATAATTATATCAATCAATATAAAAGAACTTATATTGTGATACAGTTTTCAGCCATATCTCCCAGCCCTAAATTACGCTTACTAAACGATTAATCAAAACAAAACAATATAAAGCAATGCTTTTTCTTAATAATCGTTGCAGATTTAGTGTATGACATTGTGACAATAGAATCCTATTTGTGTCCAAAATCGGAGTCATTTTTAAGTTAATTTAAATTACGTGTAATAATACAAATAATTTGCTGAGATTAATCGCGATTAATCAAAATCCAAAAGGGTGATTAATCTGATGATAGAAAATAAACACTAATACAAACCAGTGATGAGGGCAGAAAACATAAATTTACAACAAAATCCAATGTATGCCTAGCTTTTGACAAATAAATTAGCTTAGCGTATTTTGGTCTATCTCTGACAACTATTAAGCCATTAAAAAACCCATTTGGACACAGTTTTGGAAAACCATGATCTAATTAATGATGGCAGACACTTTCTGCAATCAAACCTATTTTGCTTCCACCAAACTGTTTTTGGTAGCAAGACAAGAACGTTCTACTAGAGGTGTGGTGGTGCATGAGCATGGCCAAGTAAAATTCCATCGGATTTTGGATCTTCCGAAAAAATCCAGGATTTTATGCCTGACTACGAATAAATCGGCCAGGGTAGGAGACAATATGTCGAGCATTCCCCCAGGGATGTGTGCTCAGCCCTCTCCTATTAACTCTGCCCACACACACTGCCTCAAACCGTGTCATCAAATTCGTCAAAGACACAACAGTTAAGGGTCTCATTAAGGGTGGCGATGAAAAGAGGGCTGCAACAGTTAATCGATTAATTCGACTAGAAAAAAATATTTGATTTATATTCTGTTGCCTCAATTAATTGTTTAGTGATATAAAAATTGATCCAATCCAGACCGCATGCATTGCCCGGAACTTGAAATATGGGGACAGTTTCTGTATGGCCGCTGCAATAAAGCACACATACGAGCGGTGGTGTGTATGTGTCGTGATCTGTGTGGCGGCACACAGCAGATAGTTTTTTGTTCTGCCTCCATAATACCGTCCTACAATAGTAGTACCACAGAGACTGCACCATAACCTACCCCATCAGTCTGGTTTGGAAACTACTGTTGCACAGCGTCAGTCCCTGCACAGTATTATAGGAGCAGCACCCTGGCAGACATAGACACCAAGCGGCGACCCAGGAGCGCCAGCAAAATATTAAATGATTATTCCCATCCATCTCACCACCTCTTCATGGTTTGTGCCCTCTGCCAGACTCAGGAAGAGTTTTTTCTATGAAACCATCAGAACACTGATGTCAATCGCTGCCCAGCCCCTCATACTTCCCCCCCAAATACATTGAAAAACTATTCCAATTTACACTCCATCCATCCATCCAACCATTTTCTACCGATTGTCGGGGTCGCGGGGGGTGCTGGAGCCTATCTCAGCTGCATTCGGGCGGAAGGCGGGTATACACCCTGGACAAGTCGCCACCTCATCGCAGGGCCAACACAGATAAACAGACAATATTCACACTCACATTCACACACTAGGACCAATTTAGTGTTGCCAATCAACCTATCTCCAGGTGCATGTTTTTTTGGAGGTGGGAGGAAGCTGGAGTACCCCGAGGGAACCCACGCAGTCACGGGGAGAACATGCAAACTCCACACAGAAAGATCCGGAACCCGGGATTGAACTCAGGACCTTCTACCGTGCTGCCCCCAATTTACACTCATTTTATTTATTTATTCATATTAATTTGATCTAAAACCATTATATATATCACTGTTGCCCTGTCGTTGTTGCCCTAAATGCGCGGTGTAAGAGAAATTGAATTCACTGTGCGTAACATATGAGAATGACAAAGACATAAAACTTTCAACTAAATAATGAATTAACAAAGTTAGGATGGGTCAGGTTTGCACGCTAAAGTGCCCCAGCAAAATAATTGTATATTTTCAACACGGTTTTTTATTAGGTTTAAGCACAAAATAATTGTAAATTAATTGTTATTGTTAACTGTTATTTCACAAATTTTCTTTTCTTTGTTATAAAATAATGCCAAAAAAGCGAGCAAAAGTAAAACTATTTCCTCTACAGAACAACAGGACTACCGGTAAGTGGAAAATGGACCATTCCGACCCAAATACTTTTTTAGGTTTAGCTAGCAGGATAATGCATAAAATGCTTCACTGCTTTCCACTAAATTTTGTGGCAAGGAGAGGCAAGTACCTCAGAAGAACCCATTATTGTGTGGATTCAAGATGTATTTTCCCCTAATGCGTCACCCAATAATGCCTCAACCCTAATGACAAAGTTCTGATATATTGTTTAGGTGGGTATGTCAACATTGTTGTTTTCTTTCATTATTAATGCATACTGAAATAAGAAAAGCCAATTTGATGCGCATCCAAATTAGGACTGCTAGGCTTTGATTAAGGTCACACTCTAGAAGAATCTGAAGCTCTGCAACTAACTACATTAGCAAGGACAAAAGTGCTGTAAAGCATCCACAACGTTCCAACCCCCAACGCCGCAGCATGCGAGGCCAACGTCCCCCTCTCTCTCTCTCTTGCCTGCACTCCCTTTAATTCCCCATCCGTCTCTTTTACTGTGTTCCTGTCTCGGTGGAGGTGAAGCCGGAGCTGCACAACCTTCAGGGAGCGATGAAAGGTTGACGAGTAGAGACGGAATGTGTGCAGACTCCCAAATGAGCCCCCTATGCGACAGCTCTGCATCAGACTTTTATTGCAGTGCTCAGCTCGAAATTAACATACATGAGGACATTAAGGGTCAAATTGCACACCTCAAGGCACTTTTTGTACCCTTTTACAAACTCGGAACAACAATCTGTACCTCTGTTTTAACAAACAGTTACCTCAGAGTCCATTAACTAGCCCAAAAATACAGATTGTACCCCATTTCTAACAGTGTACGACTACCACTTACATGAAACAAAAATTGAGCTGTTTGGCCACAATATGTTTGGAGGAGGAAAGGTGAGGCCTTTAATCACAGGAACACCAATCCTACCGTCAAGCGGGGTGGTGGTAGTATTATGCTCTGGGCCTGTTTTGCTGCCAATGGAACTGGTGCTTTACAGAGAGTAAATGGGACAATGAAAAAGGAGGATTACCTCCAAATTCTTCAGGACAACCTAAAATCATCAGCCCGGAGGTTGGGTCTTGGGCGCAGTTGGGTGTTCCAACAGGACAATGACCCCAAACACACGTCAAAAGTGGTAAAGGAATGGCTAAATCAGGCTAGAATTAAGGTTTTAGAATGGCCTTCCCAAAGTCCTGACTTAAACGTATGGACAATGCTGAAGAAACAAGTCCATGTCAGAAAGCCAACAAAGTTAGCTGAACTGCACCAATTTTGTCAAGAGGAGTGGTCAAAAATTCAACCAGAAGCTTGTGGATGGCTACTAAAAGGGCCTTATTGCAGTGAAACTTGCCAAGGGACATGTAACCAAATATTAACATTGCTGTATGTATACTTTTGACCCGGCAGATTTGGTCACATTTTCAGTAGACCCATAATACATTCATAAAAGAACCAAACTTCATGAATGTTTTTTGTGACCAACAAGTATGTGCTCCAATCACTATCACAAAAAAATGGGCATGACAGCCATGACATTATGTTCTTTACAAGTGTATGTAAACTTTTGACCACGACTTACCATGAATTGATTAACGTGGACCCCGACTTAAACACGTTGAAAGACTTATTCGGGTGTTACCATTTAGTGGTCAATTGTACGGAATATGTACTGTACTGTGCAATCTACTAATAAAAGTTTCAATCAATCAATCAAAGACTATGTGCATCAAACCTCTTTCACACAAAGATCCTGCATTTGTTTGTCGGTGCATTTTACACAGACACTACCAAAGCGGGACAAGTGCGACACAGCATGCTGCAATCAGACGATTAGCTTCCAACACAAAAGGTCAGAAGAAGTGAGTCCCTACTGAGTTTCAAACTTCACACCCCAGTTCCAGGTTTCCAACTTTCCCTTTCACACAGTCCCCATTCCACCACTAATTCGCCTCTAAAATTTTGAAGAGCACTGACAGGGAATAGAAAGTCGAATCAACCTGATAATTTTTCAGCTTTTGGAGGTAATATCAGAAGGCGGAATGGTGGTGCCTGTGTGAAAGTGCAATACCTATTAGAGCTTCACGATTAATCGAAATCGAATAGACACAAAGGTTTTAATTAGTGCGGTAAATAAGGCATACTTGCCAACCCTCCCGGATTTTCCTGGAGACTCCCGAAATTCAGCGCCTCTCCCGAAAACCTCCCGGGACAAATTTTCTCCCGAAATTCAGGCACACAATATAAACAGCGCACTGCCCAATCACGTTATAACTGTAGAATGATGGAGGGCGGGTTCTTGGTTTCTTCTGTGGGTTAATTGTTAGGCAGTTTCATTAACGTCCTCCCAGCGCGGTAACAACACACAACAACAGCATTTCGTCGACCATAAAGCAGTTCGTCTGCCGTAAACAGCAATGTTGTGACACTCTTAAACAGGACAATACTGCCATCTAGTGCATTTGATGAAAGCACTTTTTGCGTACCACACAGCAATGCATCATCAGTGAGGGCGTTCAGCATGGTTAGAAAAATAGTGACAAATAGAACAAGGATGGACAATTCAACCCTTAACTCAACAATGAGTAGATGAGTGTTATGTGTGTGTATATGTGTAAATAAATGAACACTGAAATTCAAGTATTTATTTTATTTATATATATATATATATATATATATATATATATATATATATATATATATATATATATATATATATATATATATATATATATATATACATATATATATGAAATACTTGACTTGGTGAATCCTTGCTGTAAATATACTCCTCCCCTCTTAACCACGCCCCCCGTCCCCCACCTCCCGAAATCGGAGGTCTCAAGGTTGGCAAGTATGAAATAAGGCAAGAGGCTGAGGTTTTTTTTCCTCCGCCATCACCGCCATTTGATTGTTTAGCCTCGCATTCGTTCGTCTCTCGCGTCAAACAGGAAGAAAGACATCTTACTTTGTGCAAAGCTCTCAGCACCTCGGCGCATTTATTTAACAGTAGAATTAACTGAACAGAGTGGCCCCTCTTTTCACTCATTCCCAATCTTTGACTCGGCGAAGACTAAGCGCGGCAGCGCCGCTAACACCCTCATAGCAAAGAGAGCCTCACGACTCGCCAGTGAGAAGTGCCGCAAAGTAACACAAATTAGGAGGGAAAAAAAATAAGATTATAAAAGCCAACTATCCCATTGTGGGAATATCTCAGCTTCAAATCAGATGGGCAATATGAGCCCATCAACACAGACGAATGAGCGAAAATGCCATCATCACGTGATGGCAATAAACAAAAACACGTCCAACCTCATTTTTTCATCGGGGAAAAAAATTCACTTTAAAATGTAAAATCTATTAAGGTTACATTTTTAGTGACAGAAATTAGTCAATTTTATTTTTTGTTTATTTATTTAGGATAACAAATTATTTACCTTCCACTTACAATATAAAGGTAAACAATTATACAGTAATGAAAACTAATTGTTTACATCCTTTTAAATTAATACTTGCATTAATAATATATATAATGATTACATTACATAATAAACACTATAGTTTTTAACGATTATTTCTTCATTTTCAAAGCTCTGTGTCTGCATTTTTAACGGCGTGGCTCGGTTGGTAGAGCAGCCGTGCCAGCAACTTAAGGGTTCCTAGTTCAATCCCAAGCTTCCACCATCCTAGTCACGTCCGTTGTGTCCTTGGGCAAGACACTTCACTCTTGCTCCTGATGGGTCGTGGTTCGGGCCTTGCATGGAAGCTCCTGCCATCAGTGTGTGAATGTGTGTATGTGTGAATGGGTAAATGTGGAAATAGTATCAAAGCGCTTTGGATACCTTGAAGGTAGAAAAGCGCTATACAAGCATAACCCATTTATGTATATAATATAAAAATTGCAAATCGAATCGCAATCGCAGTTACAGAGAGAAAAATCGCAATTATGTTTTTTTCTCAAAATCCTTCAGCCCTTATTTTGTTGCGTTAAATGCAAGTATTTTATATGTATATTTGTCCCACATCTTATAGTGGTGTACAGACAGAGTTACAACAATGTCCCACTGGGTTCTGTGTTAAATGCACATACAATTGAAAGCAGCACATACTGTTATGGCTATAGTGTTGTAAATTTTGCAGGATGTCTAAATAAAATTAGCTTGATTCTACATCCACACCCAGAAAGTGTCCAGGTTCTTAGTAAGTTACTCGCGTCTTTCACACCGCTGGATTTTTTTCTGTTTGTCTTCTGTGTGAACAAAAATGGATGGGCTACCAGTGGGAGCCTAGAAATTTTCTGGCTTTCTGAAGTACCGTATTTTCCGGACTATAAACCGCTACTTTTTTCCAACGCTTTAAACCATGGAGTTTATACATTGTGGCTAATCTATGGATTTTTATCTGTGGATTTTTCAATAGCTTCTAAAGCGATAGCTAAATTATGGAATGTATTAAGCAAAGAAATCAAACAATGTACTAGAATGATCCACTTTAAAAACGGTTAAAACTCAAAGTGTTTACAAAGCACAAAGAAGAAGAATCCTGATAAACATCCATCCATTTTCTGCCACTTGTCCCGTTCGGGGTCACGGGGGGTGCTGGAGCCAATCTCAACATATTGAACATTATTAAAAAAAGAAGAACATCCTATTTATCTCAACAAGGATGAATAAAAACAACATTGACTTTTCTGTTTTGTTTGATCAACCCGTCTACTGCCATGTTACAGGCACCATTTGGAAACAATGAATGTATGTAAATAAACATTTACAACATCTTTGTATGTAAACATTTCATTTCACAGTGTAAAGGTATGTATTTGCGGCTTATAGTCTGGTGCTGCTAATGTATAAAAAAATATTTTTTCTACAAAAATGTAGTGGGTGCGGTTTATATATGTTAATCGTTTGTGCATTTCACACAGCTACCTGAATACTGCTATCTAAAAGATGCCTACATGCGCTCTGTTACTACCTCCAAGCCTGGAAAACCCCTGTGTCAACACCCCATTCCGGGAATCCCGGAACGACGGTTGTGTGAAAGCCCATACTCACACAGTCTACCATGCTATGTTGAAAACAGTTGTGGGGACTTTTCTGTGCCGTTCACACAGAAAACCCCTGCAAAAGAGACTGATTTTATGGCCAGTGCAACATGAGGCGAGTAAACTCACTGACACACAGTGGGGTCCATAAACAAACTGACGGGGGTGCGAATGAGTAACAACTCACACACAGAAAAACAAGGGCTGCCAACAGAGGGCTCAAAAGCTAGATTGAAATGCTGACACATCAACATGTGAAGACAAAAACAGAAGCGCCAGGGCCAGATCCAAACACCACGAATGCAACATGACGGCCAAGTCCTTAAACACACACGCACACGCACACTATGCAGCCACAGCTTGGACTACACGCATGCTTTTAAAGTCCAAAAGGGGGGTTAGAAAAAGGTCAAAGGGTGAAACCAAGCCACAACTATCCATCCATCCATCTTCTACCGCTTGTCCCTCTCGGGGTCACGGGGGATGCTGGAGCCTATCCCAGCTACAATTGGATGGAAGGCGGCATACACCAGGGACAAGTCTCCACCTCATACTATCCATCCATTTTCTACCGCTTGTCCCTTACGGGGTCGCTGGAGCCAATCCCAGCTGCACATTAGTCTGCACCAATAAACATATAGATTGGACAACGTCCCAAGCAGGCCTGTGTGTTTGTTGGGGGGGAAGGGGGGAGGCTCCCCACTTGTCTCCCCTTCTGCAGCTGCAATGAGTCATGCATGCACAGTCCCAAAACAATGGCTGGGGAGGTCCAGCCCGGCCCGGCCCGGCCCAGCTCGGCATGCATTTTGTCAAACAAGTTTGAATCCACTGCAAATCACTGCATTTCTTTAAAAAACGTAAATAATGAATGTCCGTTTTATCAACTGAGACTGAGCAGACGTAAACAAATGGCCTAGTGGTTGTTACCTCAACAGGAAGTAGAATGTATTTATGGATATGAGGGTGTAATCTGCCCCTTCTAAACAATAAGAGCCCCCTTTAGAAGTTGTCTTCTTCCTCTCTGTCGGTCTTATTGTTTAGTTGTTTATTTAGTATGTCATAGTCAGCTCCACATCATACGAGTACATGTACATGTACTCCATTGATAGTATATATCTGTATCATGAATCAATTTAAGTGGACCCCGACTTAAACAAGTTGAAAAACTTATTGGGGTGTTACCATTTAGTGGTCAATTGTACGGAATATGTACTTCACTGTGCAACCTACTAATAAAAGTCTCAATCAATCAGTCTTGTGCTCAATGACAATATTATTATTTCTCAAAAAAGAAAAGAAAATTGAATTAATGAAATAAAATCAAACATATCTCAAAAGGGTAATGGGAAGAAGTATAAACTTTTTGAATCCCCCTCTTTATGTACATAGTTACTTTAACTAATATCCAGTTTCCTCTGAACCACATTTTATCAAATTCACCTGGATCCACATAACTCAATAACTTTTACATGAAATAGTTGCACATCCATCATTAATATAAGGAGGAGGGAAGCAAATAGGGCAAGTTTGTGAAAAGGAACAACATAGAAAAGCTATCACAACATTAAAACCAGCCCCTCCCCCTCTTTATCCCCTACTTTCCCAAGCTTACGATCGCCCCCTTCCTCCTCATCCTTTCTCTCAAAGCTGCAGACAAAACTTATTTACTTGTTCTTTTTTTTACCATTTTAGTTTTCCAGGCGAACTTCATAGTGAGTCCTTCTCTCATGGTCCGGGGCCAGCATCAGAGTTGGCGTAAAGTCCCTCGACAAAATAGCGAAGATGGCGTCTTTAAAAAAATAAATTAAAAAAAAAGCAACCACTTCTTCTGCTTTATCGTCTTATTGTAAGATGTTGGTCTCCTTCTGCACCGGTGCACTAGTCAACACTAGATACTGCCGCTCTCCTTCTCCAGCTGTCAGTAAAGTCCGAGGCTCTTCTAGTGAATGAGCAAACTCCTCCTCCTCGCACTCCAAACATCAAGGCTGGTAACTCCTCCTCCTTTTTCCCTCCTGCGCCATCTTTGTGCCCCCTCACTTCAACCGAAGAGAGTCCCCGCTCTCTTGAAACCATTAAAAAGAGTTGTCGCAAAAACTGACAATGGTAACTAATGGTAGTTTTTAAAAAGCATATGTAATTTTTTTTTTAAAGTGAAAATTGTAACCCGGGCTTGAGGACTTCCGGAGAGGTGCAGCAATTTGAGAGAAAAATAAGAAAAGCTATAAGGCAGGGGTGTCAAACTTGTTTTCATTGAGGGCCACATCGCAGTTATGGTTGCCCTCAGAGGGCCGCTTTTAACAATGAGTAATATATGAATATACATGTATATTAGGGGTGTGGGAAAAAATCCATTCGAATTTGAATCGTGATTCTCACGTTGTGCGATTCAGAATCGATTCTCATTTTTAATTTTATTTTTAATTAATCAATAACAATGCAATCCAATTCCAAAACCAAACCCGACCCAGCAACACTCAGAACTGCAATAAACAGAGCAATTGAGAGGAGACACAAACACGACATAGAACAAACCAAAAGTAGTGAAACAAAAATGAATATTATCAACAACAGTATCAATATTAGTTACAATTTCAACATAGCAGTGATTAAAAATCCCTCATTGACATTATCATTAGACATTTATAAAAATAAAAAAAAATAGTGTCACAGTGGCTTACACTTGCATCGCATCTCATAAGCTTGACAACACACTGTGTCCAATATTTTCACAAAGATAAAATAAGTCATATTTTTGGTTCATTTAATAGTTAAAACAAATTTACATTATTGCAATCAGTTGATAAAACATTGTCCTTTACAATTATAAAAGCTTTTTACAAAAATCTACTACTCTGCTTGCATGTCAGCAGACTGGGGTAGATCCTGCTGAAATCCTATGTATTGAATGAATAGAGAATAGTTTTGAATCGGGAAAAAAATTATTTTTGAATCGAGACTCGTGTTGAATTGAAAAAATAAATAAATCGATTTTGAATCAAATCGTGACCCCAAGAATCGATATTGAATCGAATCATGGGACACCCAAAGATTCACAGCCCTAATGTATATATATATAATACATTAACAATATATTTTTTACATAAGCTGCAGAAAAAAATATTTGAATTTTACTTTAAAAACTGGCAGCTCGGTCACCAGAATTATACAGTAAAAGCAGTGTTGTTTTTTTTACAGCATATCAAATTTTTAAATAAATGGAATGGAAAAACAATACCACTGTTTTTAGCGGAAAATTCAAGCAACAGAGCTGCCAGTTTTTTGGTTTTGGATTTTAATGTTTTAGTGTCTTCCTGTATATGGAAAAAAACAGTACCAAAGTAGATTTTACGGTTAAAAATTCAGTCGGCGGAATTTAACCGTAAAATCTATTGTCAATTTTAGTCTACAATTTGATTGATAATTTGTTTTGAAATTATAAGTCAAGCAGATATTTAAGTACAGTATTTGTCTTTATTTTACCAAAAAATATTTTTGGAATACATGATCATTTAATATTTAGATTTTGATAATATTGAATTTTTAAAAAATGTGCAATTGCACGCAGTACATGATTTTTAATGTCAAAAGAAAAAGAACAAATATATTTACTGAAGCATATTATTTCCAGGCTGCTTGTTAAAAAAAAGCGTCAGAGTGTATCTCCGACTGTGTCTTTTTTTCTCCACTGCCGGAAATGAAAATATCATAACTTGTAGCTACAGCACAATTGCAAAAGCCACAACAAATAGAAATGCGACAACACACTGATAAAGCCGCAACACAACATGAAACCACAAAAGTGGAAGTGACAGCGGTGCATGTTACCGCGAAGCATCGACTCCTGGAACACAAGGAGAAGTCATTTGATGAGAAAGAAAGAAATAAAAGAGATGGATAAAGGGGGATATGAAAATTCGGAAGTGAGGGGCCAAAGCCATCAACAGGGATGGGGGAAAATACATCCTTCCGCACACCTGTGAAGTGTGTGAAGTGAATTATATTTATATAGCGTTTTTCTCTAGTGACTCAAAGTGATTTTACATAGTGAAACCCAATATCTAAGTTACATTTAAATCAGTGTGGGTGGCACACGGAGCAGGTGGGTAAAGTGTCTTGCCCAAGGACACAATGGCAGTGACTAGGATGGCGGAAGCGGGAATCGAACCTGGAACCCTCAAGTTGCTGGCACGGCTACTCTACCAACCGAGCTATACCGCCTCTGGGACGCTGTCCTTTAATGGTGATGCCAGGGCGGAGACCAGATACTGTAAGGCTGGGTCGGGAAACTAGCAGGTAAATAAATCTACTCTTAAAATGTTGGTTACTGTACTTTTATTGAAAATTGCTTAAATGTTTAAATTGTAAGGTTAAAATGTTTCCTCTTGTTAATTCAACCTAAAGTGTTGCTTTATCTAAATTCGATGTGAATGCATTGGCCATTAATTGTTGTTTACTTGCTTGTCTGTATCCATAATTCATCCATACATAATTACCTCAGGAAACTTCACCTGCCGTGTCCAGTATGCACTATTTATTTCACATTCACATCTATTCATTTGTTTTGCTAAAAAAATACTAAATAGATTTCAACTTATTGTATCGTTTCGTATTCGTATTGTATATGTAAAAATAATATCGTCCCTGAATCGTATCGGCAACCACGAATATTGAATAGAATCGGAACGTTGTCAAAACGAATCGCTACACCCCTAAGATAAATATATACCCCTAAGATATATATACCTACATACAGATAACACACGCACACACACACACACACACACACACACACACACACACACACACACACACACACACACACACACACACACACACACATATATATATATATATATATATATATATATATATATATATATATATATATATATATATATATATATATATATATATATATATACACATACACATACATACATACATACATACATACATATATATATATATATATATACATATATATATATATATATATATATATATACACATATACAGTACATGCCAAACGTTTGGACACACCTTCTCATTTAATGTGTTTTCTTTATTTTCATGACTATTTACATTGTAGATTGTCACTGAAGGCATCAAAACTATGAATGAACACATGTGGAGTTATGTACTTAACCAAAAAAGGTGAAATAACTGAAAACATGTTTTATATTCTAATTTCTTCAAAATAGCCACCCTTTGCTCTGATTACTGCTTCGCACACTCTTGGCATTATCTCGATGAGCTTCAAGAGGTGGTCACCTGAAATGGTTTTCACTTTACAGGTGTGCTTGAAGCTTGACATTCATAGTTTTGATACCTTCAGTAACAATCTACAATGTAAATAGTCATGAAAATAAAGAAAACACATTGAAATGAGAAGGTGTGTCCAAACTTTTGGCCTGTACTGTATATGTATATATATATATATATATATATATATATATATATATATATATATATATATATCGTTACTTTAGATGTCTGCCTTTGGCCCTCGACCAGATTCTTTTAGCCCAATGCGGCCCCCAAGTCAAAAAGTTTGGACACCCCTGACATAGAGCTTTGAACTGTACTGATGTTACTCTTCGCCCAAAGCTACCGACATATGTTGCTATAATTTCTCATCAAGTTCCTTTTCCTTGCTTTAATATTGAACTGAATTGTGTTTTGTGTTTGATATAGGTCACTACTAATAGTTGCTGAGAATAGTTGCAATAGTACACGACCGTAACTCTGTATCAGTCAACAAAAATTTGTAATTTACTGTATATTTCCAGGCAAATTTCCCAACAATACTTGATCAAGATGTAACATGTTCTTGCAGTCATGCCTGAGAATGATCAGCAAGTCTTGTGAGTGAAGCAGCTGTGGCCTGTAAGGCGTTGTGTGTTAGACAATACAAGGAAGGCGGTACATGGCGTCATCAGTGCTGTGTATTGTCAGTGCGTGGAGAATGGAGAATGGTCCGAGTGTGTGAGAAAGGCAGACGCTGTGCTCCTGCTGCGACATACAGTCAACACGGCCCACTGATGTGAATAAACGGGAAGATATGAATCAAACATTGGTCTTGTGGTGGCTTGTTCATTGGGGACAAAAGTTGTATTGTGGACAAATTGGGTTTGTAAGCGAGCACTGGTTTGTAAATTCATTCATTGACGACTCAGGTTAAGTACTCGACATAATCCATAAAACAAATGAAACAATGAAAGCATGATTGTATAACATTATCATTCTTGATATTGAATTCTGTATTCATTTTTAATTTGCTATTTATTTTTTACCCTGTCAAGCAGTTTCTTAGCATTAGGGTCGCGAGCGCATCTCGAGGGCCGCCAAAAAATATCTGTTTGATGTGGTCCGTATGGGCCACATCCGCACTCAGTTGTAATACAGTTTTCCACCACTTGTGGCAGTAATGAAAATAGCAAACCAACAGAAGAAGTCTGGTGGTACAGTCATAGAGAAGTTTCTTAAGTGCAAAAATTATGACCGATGTGGTGAAACTGTATTTTCATTTCCACTTAAATTTTGTTGACAGCTTATTTAAGAGATATATAGATATATATATATCCATCCATCCATTTTCTACCGCTTGTCCCTTTCGGGATCACAGGGGGTTCTGGAGCCTATCTCAGCTGATATATATTGTTATTAATTACTATTAATTTAGTTATGTTCATCCACTTAGCACTGTTAAACTGTAAGTAGGTTAAATACAATTTTTGAACATGATTAGAATCAAGAGTAAGATTATTAACTTAGTGTTAATATTTGAGAGGGTCCACAGGCCCTTCTGTAGTGGAAAGGTTGGGCCCAGAGGCCCAAAAGGTTAAAAACCCCTGCTGTAAAGTGTCTTTGAGTTTTTGAAAAGTGCTCTACGAATAATATGTACTATTATTATTATTATTACCTCATTGTCAAAAAATGAGTAATAAAAAATTAAACTTCCTTGACAGAAAAAGCAAAAAACAATAAAAAGATGATTTAATTAGAAAATGCTGAAAAGCCAAAGCTGAACCAAAATGCTAACAGTTAAAGTTGAGTTAAAGTTAAAGTACCAATGATCGTCACACACACACTAGGTGTGGTGAAATTTGTCCTCTGCATTTGACCCATCCCCTTGTTCACCCCCTGGGAGGTGAGGGGAGCAGTGGGCAGCAGCGGTGGCCGCGCCCGGGAATCATTTTTGGTGATTTAACCCCCAATTCCAACTCTTGATGCTGAGTGCCAAGCAGGGAGGTAATGGGTTCCATTTTTATAGTCATTGGTATGACTCGGCCGGGGTTTGAACTCACAACCTACCCATCTCAGGGCGGACACTCTAACCACTAGGCCACTGAGTGTTAGCCAGATAGCACCAAGTAGCAAAATATATGACTCTGGCTGTATACCTTAAAAATGTGTTTAAAAAAAAAGCTAGTATACAAATATGGTAATGTTAACATGCTAAAAGTAAACACGTGCACTAACAAAATACTTGACTTTGAAGCATATACCTGCAACACTGGCTAAAAGCTAGCATGGTCACTGTTAACATGCTAACATGCTACAGTTAGCACATGTTAGATAAAATATTTGACACAAAGATATACACCTGCAAATTGACATAAAAAACCCAACATGCGAGCAGTTAACATGCATGAAGTAACAAAATATTTGACTTTCAAGTATGTGTGACCTTGCTTTGTGCACTGGTGCACAGTCATTTTGGAAGAGGAAGGGGCCCGCTCCAAACTGTTCCCACAAGGTTGGGAGCAATGTTCCCTCCAATTTTTCATGTGTGTGAGCAAACGCACAAACACCCTGAGCATTCAGTGGAATACAGACGTGCACACTGTGGCCATACCAGCAGCACATTTGTCTGAAACCTGACATAACAATTTAAATGTCTTATCATTATAATCAAGTGACTAGTCAATTTCAAGAGATTATTTTCTAATATATGTGATTTAGCCCACTTAGATATTGTTTTTTTTTAATCAGCTATGCACTATAGCATGGGTGTCAAACTCTGGCCCGTGGGCCAAATTTGGCCCGCCGTGTAATTTCATTTGGCCCTTGAGGCAATATCAAATTAACATTAGAGCTGGCCCGCCGGTATTATACAGCGGCGGTGCCGCTGCAACACCGCATTCATCTCTACTACTCATACTTGCCAACCCTCCCGATTTTCCCGGGAGACTCTCAAATTACAGTGCCCCTCCCGAAAATCTCCCGGGGCAACCATTCTCCCGAATTTGTGATTGATCAACATTATTGGGGGCGTGCCTTAAAGGCACTGCCTTCAACGTCCTCTACAACCTGTCGTCACGTCAGCTTTTCCTCCATACAAACAGCGTGCCGGCCTAGTCACATATTACATGCAGCTTTTACACACACATAAGTGAATGCAAGCATACTTGATCAACAGCCATACAGGTCACACTGAGGGTGGCCGTATAAACAACTTAACACTTTAACAAATATGCGCCACACTGTGAACCCACACCAAACAAGAATGACAAACACATTTCGGGAGAACATCCGCACCGTAACACAACAGAAACACAAAATAACAAATACCCAGAACCCCTTGCAGCACTAACTCTTCCGGGACGCTACAATATACACCCCCCGCTACCTCCCACCAAGTTAATGTTGATATTTACCTTAGAAGGCTGCAAATAGAAAAGAGGCATTCAATTTTTTATTTAAATTTTATTTAATATACCATTGATGTTTTTTCGTTAGTTTTTTGAAAGTTGATTTTGCACTATTAAGTTATATAAGCGTTGCTTGTTCCATATTCAGTGTTAAAGCAAATCAGTGTAGCAAACTGAGCAATAATTAACGTTTTATTCATGAACTTTCTCTTGCTACTTCAAGGCTTAAATATTTGATTCATTCATTATTGTTATTTTATTTTCACATTTATTATTAACCTGTGGAAAAAGTTAATGTTGATATTTACCTCAGAAGGCTGCAAATAGAAAAGAGGCATTAAATTTTTATTTAAATTTTATTTGATATACCATTGATATTTTTTATTATTATTATTTGAAACTCGATTTTGCATGTCACTATAAAGTTATATAAACCTTGCTTGTTCAATATTCAATGCAAAACTTGTTTGGGTCCCTATTAAAAGGTTAATTTATTCAACCTTGGCCCGCGGCTTTGTTCAGTTTTACATTTTGGCCCACTCTGTATTTGAGTTTGACACCCCTGCACTATAGTATTTTATGCCTGGGTGGGGGTCCTGCTTTGGAAAGATTGTGTACCCCTTTCAGAGATCACATTTAGTTCCCCTTAAAACATTCACATGTTGCATGAGATGAAGTGTTTATTAACTTTCTGTCCGTAAAATAAATATTTGTATTAGCAATTATGTAGTCCTGTAACATAATTTCATGATTAATATCCAAAAAATAACATTCTTAACAAATGACAGTAGAATAAGCACACTGATTGAGGAGTCATAGTAAAACGACCTGAAATTTACACTTTACGTGTAGTGTTGGAGTTGTCCAACTTTTTGTGTGGCCATAAACGCACCAGTGGCTAATTGCCATAGTGTATGTGTTGGTGCAGGTGAGAGAGAGAGCAAGCGGCTGCTGTTGATATAACAGATGACAAAGAGTTGCTTTTGGCTTGGTTTGTACGGTAGACAACGACCAGTTTTGCTAGATAAAAGTATTTTACGCATTGTTTTGGTGTGGTTATGGCCGACAAACAATTTCGCTAAATAAAGGGACCGATGGAATTCCTGTCCTCCTTTAAGTGTCTCCACAGACGTTACAATAATTTAAGTGTTGACAAACATTGTTTTATCTGTTGTGGCCGCCTTTCGTCACCTGTTACTCACAGTTGCATTGCAAAATCATACAAAACAAACGATTTGTTTATTTTGTTTAGAGTGGGATTTGATTTTTTGCGCGGCATAGATTTGCTGTGCGCAGAGGACGCGTGAGCGGTGCGCACCTTAGAGGGAACGTTGGTTGGAAGCATGAATTGTCCAAAATGTTTTGGTATCCTGGAGTATTCAAAGTTCCTTTCACTAGAATTAAGGGGCCAAGCCCAACTCTAGGAGCAGGCTTTCTTCGACCAACATCAGTGTGGGACCTCACCAATGCTCTTTTGGAAGAATGGTCGAAAATTCCTATAAACACACTCCGCAACCTTGTGGACAGCCTTACCAGAAGAGTTAAAGCTGTAATAGCTGCAAAAGGTGGACTGATATCATATTGAACTATGGGTTAGGAATGGGATGGCACTTCAAGTTCATATGTGAGTCAAGGCAGGTGGCCAAATACTTTTGGCGATATAGTGTATATACATATATGTATAGATATATATGTATTTATTTATTTTTTTTTACTTGGAATGTCACGCGGGAACGCCCGATCTGGCACGCAGGCCGTAGTTTGAGGACTCCTGGTATAAACAAACAATGTCAGTGACATCATAAGTTTTTTGGTAGAGGACCAAAACAAACATGACTTGTTGGAGGAGCCATTGCTGTTCCAGAGTCATCAAAGTGGTCAGGAACCACACAGAAAACATTGAAGATTTTCATCCACTTCTGTGGGAGAGATGCTGCTTTTTATGCGTGTGTGCCTGACTGACACACCCATTAGGAACCCCCCACGTCACACTTAGCGTCACTGAGCCATCATACACACATACGAGGTCGTCACGTATGAAGGTGAGGTCACGTCACTGTGATATGGCGGCGTTCAGGTCTCACATCTAGCCCTGACTCAATTTCCCAGGCCGAGCTGCCCCGCTGTCCAATGAGGGCCTCAAGAGTTCTGGGAAGCCCACAGGGGCAGTGGGAAGGTTACGACCTTGCACGACCCCGAGCTCTGCCCCGAGGGGAACGGAGTGTCGCTCTCACAGCGGGAGTGATGTCATATCGCAGAGCAAACAAGGCGACGGGGCGAACGTGATGGACGAGCTGACGCGGATAACATCTTTCAACTTGACTTGTGTGAGATGTTCTGTCATTACAGGCAACAAAACACGTGCATGGGGGTTATTTGTTTTTGTTGGTCTTTTGTATTTTTAACAGCAATATCATGCTAGGTTAGCCTCTTTGCTGTCTTTGGTCATTGACTTTTTGTTTCATGAACTAGAACTAGGGTTGTCAAACAATGAAAATATTTATTTGCAATTAATTGCAGTTTGTTCAAATTTAATCACAATTAACCACGGATAGATAGATAACATTTTTAAAGTATGTAGTAAGTGTACTCTAGACCAGGGGTTCCCAAACTACGGCCTGCGGGCCAAATACGGCCCACCAGCATCCAAAATCCGGCTCGCGGGAACCATCCATCCATTTTCTACTGCTTGTCCCGTTCGGGACAAGTGGCCAGCTCATCACAGGGCCAACACAGATAGACAGACAACATTCACACTCACATTTAGTGTTGCCAATCAACCTATACCCAGGTGCATGTCTTTGTCCCAAGCTAAAAAAAAAAAAATAAAAAAAAAAATAAAAAGTTTTATTTTTTTAAATTATTATTTTTTAAAGTCTGTCTTTTCTAATCCATTTTCTACCGCTCGTTATTCTCGGTGTCTCCTAGCCACTCAGGCAAATCATATTGTCCAAAAATGCATTTTCCCATCGGTAATGTGACATAATCGGCAAAGTGCGCGCTCTTTCAGTCAATTAGTACGCAAGGAATATATACATATAAATATATATATATATATATATATATATGTATGTGTATATATATATATGTATATATATATATATATATATATATATGTATGTGTATATATATATATATATGTATGTGTATATATATATATATATATATATATATATATACATATATATATACCGTATTTTCCGCACTATTAGCCGCACCTAAAAACCACAAATTTACTCAAAAGCTGACAGTGCGGCTTTTAACCCGGTGCGCTTTATATATGGATTAATATTAAGATTCATTTTCATAAAGTTTCGGTCTCGCAACTACGGTAAACAGCCGCCATCTTTTTTCCCCGTAGAAGAGGAAGTGCTTCTTCTTCTACGCAAGCAACCGCCAAGGTAAGCACCCGCCCCCATAGAACAGGAAGCGCTTCTTCTTCTACTGTAAGCAACCACCCGCCCGCGTAGAAGAAGAAAAAGCGCGCGGATATTACCGTACGTTTCATTTCCTTTGTGTGTTTACATCTGTAAAGACCACAAAATGGCTCCTACTAAGCGACAGGGATCCGGTTCATGAAAAGACGCAATCTCTCCATCCGCACACGGATTACTATTTCACAGCAACTGCCTAAAGACTTTCAAGAAAAGCTGGCTACTTTCCGTGCATATTGTAAAAACAAGATAGCTGAAAAAAAGATCCGGCCAGAGAACATTATCAACATGGACGAGGTTCCACTGACTTTTGATATTCCTGTGAACCGCACTGTGGATACAACGGGAGCACGTACGGTGAATATTCGCACCACAGGGAATGAGAAGTCATCCTTCACTGTGGTTCTAGCTTGCCATGCTAATGGCCAGAAACTTCCACCCATGGTGATATTTAAAAGGAAGACCTTGCCAAAAGAGACCTTTCCAGCCGGCGTCATCATAAAAGCTAACTCGAAGGGATGGATGAAGAAAAGATGAGCGAGTGGTTAAGGTAAGTTTAAGTTTACGCGAAGAGGCCGGGTGGCTTTTTTCACGCAGCTCCGTCCATGTTGATATACGATTCCATGCGCGCCCACATCACGCTGGTTTTAATATATTATTAAAGTTTGACTGACCTATTTGACTGTTTTTTTGACATTCCTTTAGCGCAGTTAGATGCGGCTTACAACACGGGGCGGCTTATAGGTGGACAAAGTTTTGAAATATGCCGTTCATTGAAGGCGCGGCTTATAACCCAGGGCGCCTTATGGTGCGGAAAATACGGTATATATATATATACAGCCCGGCCCCCGTCCAAATTGTTTTAACCCAATGTGGCCTCCGAGTCAAAAAGTTTGGGGACCCCTGCCCTAGACAGATCATCCATCCATCCATTTTCTACAGCTTATTCCCTTTTGGGGTCGCGGGGGGCGCTGGGGCCTATCTCAGCTACAATCGGGCGGAAGGCGGGGTACACCCTGGACAAGTCGCCACCTCATCGCAGGGCCAACACAGATAGACAGACAACATTCACACTCACATTCACACACTAGGGCCAATTTAGTGTTGCCAATCAACCTATCCCCAGGTGTATGTCTTTGGAAGTGGGAGGAAGCCGGAGGACCCGGAGGGAACCCACGCAGTCACGGGGCGAACATGCAAACTCCACACAGAAAGATCCCGAGCCCGGGATTGAACCCAAGACTACTCAGGACCTTTGTATTGTGAGGCAGATGCACTAACCCCTCTTCCACCGTGCTGCCCCCTAGACAGATCATTTCCATGATTTTATTACCATGACAGGACAATTACTGTGTTTTAATGAAATGTTTTATAAACATTATGCTTTTTTAAACAGCTGTAGTGCGTTGGTGTCTTGCCAGAATTTGTACTCCTGTTGGAGGAGCACTTGCATTCGGGGGGGCTACATTGATTGATTGAAACTTTTATTAGTAGATTGCACAGTACAGTACACATTCCGTACAATTGACCACTAAATGGTAACACCCGAATAAGTTTTTCAACTTGTTTAAGTCGGGGTCCACTTTAATCAATTCATGGTAACATCATGGTAATATCATGTTTAGATACCAGTTTCATGCAATAATAACACAAAATGTGGATTGTTACAATCATCGTTTGATTGTCAAAGATGTTTGGTATTGAAATCTACCTGAGTAAATGCTTCTGATATTCTGTACATTACATGCTGCAGAAGATAATCGTATTCATATATCTGCATGACAATGTCTTAGCCTTCTCTATTAATTATCAAAATATACTATTCAGCCTGCTAAACCTTCTGTAATTGCAGAATATCAATCAAAACAGGTTATAAAAAATATACACTTTATTTCAATCTGCTAGAAAACATTAATCTATATAGAAATATCACAGATTACATTACAAAACAACTTTGACAAAGCATGATCCTAATGCAAGAGGATTTTTCAGTTTGGATTTGACGCTTTGCTTAGCGCTAGTGTGTGATTGGTATGAGATGAGGTGCATTGACATGTTTTGATGCCGTAAAAGTTTTCAAAAGGGAGTCTAGACTTCCTGCTTACCGCCTTTCTTTTCTGCTGAGCTTTTATCTCATCTTAGTAAGGCAGTTAGTAACATTGAATGTTATCGATGCACTCAACTGTAACCCAAACACGGAAGTAAAGTTCCACCTCTGTGCAAGCGGCAAAGCGCGCTAGTAGGCAGTTGCTACAGTGATGTAGTCTCACAGCAGTTCAAGATAAAGTGGTCTTGTCTTGTCGGGAGAACGACTTGCCATGACTTTGGATTTGAGGTTTCCATAATGTACCCCTTTTCTTTGTGCATTTATGCTCGCTATTTTCGAGCTTGTGGCTCAACAGTAACTGAACACCATTACATTTCCTCAAGCTATGGAACGGGCCGAGGGTCACAAAGGAGTCAGGACGTTAATCACGTGCTAAAAAAAAAGTGCTTGTAGTTAACGGGTTACTACAATATGAAAAAACATCTGATTTTAGTTTGTTTTTGTAGACTAGTGATTTTTATTTTTGTTTGATGAAATATTAAATAGAAATCAAACCCTTTTTTAAATCTAAAATAATGCTATTCGATAACAGTAGAAGAGAAAGTCAAACACAAATACAACTATACGGAGTAAATATTGAAAAAGTAAAAAACAACAACAATCTTTTGGGTGTAATAATAGATGATGAAATGAGCTGGAAATTTCATATAAAAATATACAACATAAGGTGGCAAGAGATACATCAATAATGAATAAAGCTAAATATGTACTGGATATAAAATCACTCCATAGTATTTACTGCTCGCCTGTGTTATATCTAAGTTATTGTGCAAAAATATGGGGAAACAACTACAAAAGTACACTTCATTCGCTAACAGTGTTACAAAAAAGGTCAGTTAGAATAATACATAATGTTGGATATAGAGAACATACAAACCCTTGATTTGATTTGGTGCATTTGCAAACAGCTAAAGTTATGTACAAAGCAAACTATAACCTGCTACCCAAAAATATAAATAATTATTCTCAAATAAATAAGAGAAATATAACCTTCAGGGAAATTTTAATTTGACACATTTGTATGCACGCACAACACTTAAGACCATTAGCTTATCAATATATGGAATTACATTATGGAATGGATTAAGCAAATAAGTAAAAAAAAAAAAAAAAACTACCGGTAATATGATTCAGTTGAAGAAGTTCAAACTTAAAGTGTTTACAAAGTACAAAGAAAAATAATCCTGTTTAACATTTTAAACTTCATTGAAAAATACGATACATCCATCCATCCATTTTCTACCGCTTATTCCCTTTTTGGGGTCGCGGGGGGCGCTGGAGCCTATCTCAGCTACAATCGGGCGGAAGGCGGGGTACACCCTGGACAAGTCGATACAGTATTTTTTATTCATCTCATTATGTTAATTTGAACTTATTTAACTGTTTATTTACAACGCTATTATTATTATTTATGGAGTTAAATTGTGTACAATTTGAGAACAGGAAGTGAATCAAATGTGTTCGTAATTGCTATAAAATGGAAAAGAGATAGCTTCTCTCTGCTTCTTCCTACTCCTTTTCGGACCTGTTGTAATGAGAAACTGGACATACAGTCGTGGTCAAAAGTTTACATACACTTGTAAAGAACATAATGTCATGGCTGTCTTGAGTTTCCAATAATTTCTACAACTCTTATTTTTTTGTGACAGAGTGATTGGAGCACATACTTGTTGGTAACAAAAACATTCATGAAGTTTGGTTCTTTTATGAATGTATTATGGGTCTACTGAAAATGTGACCAAATCTGATGGGTCAAAAGTATACATACAGCAATGTTAATATTTGGTTACATGTCCTTTGGCAAGTTTCACTGCAATAAGGTGCTTTTGGTAGCCATCCACAAGCTTCTGGTTGAATTTTTGGCCACACCTCTTGACAAAATCGGGGCAGTTCAGCTAAATTTGTTGGTTTTCTGACATGGACTTGTTTCTTCGGCATTGTCCACACGTTTAAGTCAGGACTTTGGGAAGGCTATTCTAAAACCTTATTTCTAGCCTGATTTAGCCATTCCTTTACCACTTTTGACGTGTGTTTGGGGTCATTTTCCTGTTGGAACACCCAACTGCGCCCAAGACCCAACCTCCGGGCTGACGATTTTAGGTTGTCCTGAAGAATTTGGAGGTAATCCTCCTTTTTCATTGTCCCATTTACTCTCTGTAAAGCACCAGTTCCATTGGCAGCAAAACAGGCCCAGAGCATAATACTACCACCACCATGCTTGAAGGTAGGAATGGTGTTCCTGGGATTAAAAGCCTCACCTTTTCTCCTCTAAACATATTGCTGGGTATTGTGGCCAAACAGCTCAATTTGTGTTTCATCTGACTACAGAACTTTCCTCCAGAAGGTCTTATCTTTGTCCATGTGATGTCAGATGAAACAAAAACTGAGCTGTTTGGCCACAATACCCAGCAATATGTTTGGAGGAGAAAAGGAGAGGCCAACCAGAAGCTTGTGGATGGCTACCAAAAGCGCCTTATTGCAGTGAAACTTGCCAAGGGACATGTAACCAAATATTAACTTTGCTGTACGTACACTTTTGACCCAGCAGATTTGGTCACATTTTCAGTAGACCCATAATAAATTCATAAAAGAACCAAACTTCATGAATGTTTTTTGTGACCAACAAGTATGTGTTCCAATCACTCTATCACAAAAAAATAAGAGTTGTAGAAATTATTGGAAACTTAAGACAGCCATGACATTATATTATTTACAAGTGTATGTCAACTTTTGACCAGGACTGTATCATATACATGTTCAAATGAAACTTTAACCGTATTCATTGCTTTTCGACACAAAAAAGAACACTCTGTTTTATATTTTAGTTTTTGTATCTCAAAGTTCAATTCAAATCAACTTTTTTTTTTTTTTTTTTTTAACCATTTGGCTTGAAGGTCTGACCTTTTGGAACAAATTACTAACAAAACCTGAGGTACCACTGTATTTACAGTAGGGATTTGTAAGAAATCCTACTTAAATTGTCAAGAATATGTTAATCTAAAAGCAAGGTTTACCTTTCCTAGTGAAGACTAATGGACTGAGTTGATGTGTTTTCTAACACTGTCGGTCCCTGCCATTAATTATTTCTGTGACGGCTCTTGTCTACAACAGGATCATGGAGCTACAAGTACTGACACAAATGGGACAAAACAGGCGGAGCGTCGCTCACAATGTTATTGCACCACACGATGGAGGGGGAAAAAAAAGATACATTCCAGGAAATCTCCCGCTTCCTGCCTCCAGCTCCCCCATGACTCCAACCAGGCTGCTGCTGTCCTCATACCTGGCCGCTCGGGCCTCGGCTTCTGCAACAGGGCCATAAAAGCCGACCAGGACCGGGAGAGAGAATGATAAAGTTGCAAGCGTGGACTTTTGGGCAGCGCCTGTGTACATCCCAGATAAGACGCTTGTATATCAGAGAAAGTGTAGGAGACCAGAACATGAAAGAGGGCATTATCTGCACTTTGTGACTGAGAGAGTGAGAGGAAAAGAGTTCACAGGACAGTCAAAACCTGAGAAGATCCACACGGCATCATGACAAGCGTGATGTAACCAAGCCAGCTTGCACACACTTCCAGAGAAAAATGAGTAAATGAAGCCGCCCACGTACGCTACAAAGACGAGTCCTGCTTTGCCTTTTAACAGGAAACACATTCGCCGTATCAGAATAGTTGTGTCATGTCAGGGGGGGAAAAAAACTTTCCCGCTGCCAAATGGTCTGTTCTTGTTTTCGCTTTCCTCAGATTACCAGAGCAGAACATTTGTGGGCTGACTGATTCATGCAGGAGGTTACAGTACGATCTATTCTCCGTTCAAATGCTAGTTTATGGCTTATCCCCCAATATTACCCAACTGGCGTACTAGCATTTTTTTAGGTGCAAATATCACATTTTTATTTTGTTGATTTAGGTAAACCGGATATATAGCGTAGCGCTTTTGTTTTGAAGCCGGAAAAGTGTGTGATTGGTTTGAGAAAGTGTCTTGACATGTTTTGATGTCAGATCGACTGTTTGCTATAAAAAAGTATCCTTTCAACTTCCTGTCTTTCATTTCTGTTAAGATTTTATGTCATCTTACTTGCTAAATCAGTCACACTAACATAAATGTTATGTTATCACTGCACCTTAAGTAATCTAAACACGGACGGGAAGCACCACCCACCTCTGAACGATGCACGCAGCAGGCGTATGCTGCAGTTCCCACCTCCAAAGTCATGCACCTGGGGATAGGTTGATTGGCAAGACTAAATTGGCCCT
Organism: Nerophis lumbriciformis; assembly: GCF_033978685.3. Classification (NCBI taxonomy): domain Eukaryota; kingdom Metazoa; phylum Chordata; class Actinopteri; order Syngnathiformes; family Syngnathidae; genus Nerophis; species Nerophis lumbriciformis. The sequence continues at coordinate 28,564,771 of NC_084565.2, read as the reverse complement.
AGTGTGTGAATGTGAGTGTGAATGTTGTCTGTCTATCTGTGTTGGCCCTGCGATCAGGTGGCGACTTGTCCAGGGTGTACCCCGCCTTCCGCCCAAATGCAGCTGAGATAGGCTCCAGCACAACCTGCGACCCCGAGCGCGACAGGCGGTAAAAACATGAATGGATGGATGGATGATTTATTTTTTTGAGAAAATAAAAATATCGATCTAATAACTCTGGTATTGATCATATACTAATATTACCCTTTGTATCAACACCACCAATTTATGGATCAATCCACCCTCCCTAAGTGCGTCTATGCTGACATGTCAACAGTTGTTGTATGATCCTCTCTCTTGACTCATATAAATCTACCTATTTATTTTCTGTTACTAGATGCTTACTTTCTGTTGCAACACAGTTAATTACACTTCTTAAACTTTACTAACCTCTTATTTTTTTCTGATGGTTAAAGCTAGCTTAGAAGTTACTGTAGTTACTAGCATGCCTGCTCTTGGCTTGCTCTCAGTCTGTAACATGTTGAATATGTATAATTCAGTTCGGTTCAGTTTCAGTTTATTTCGAACATGAATACAATACAATGTAATGTATCACATATTTCAAGTTCATACCATAGCAATTTTTTTTCCCATTTCTTTGTTCTCTGTAACAGAACAGTGAACAAATAAATAATAAATAAATAATATACAGAAAGAGTGGAAAAACAAGTTGTGTCTATATTGAAGCGATTATCATATATATCTGATTTATGACACCAGCAGACTTCCAAAGTTTGCAAATAAATAGATATGATCAAAATAGTATCAATCCCACAGAGATTCATGAGCCATTTTGAGATATAATGTGTAAGCCACTAACGCGATTGCGTGACGTCGCGCTCGGAATGAAAGATCCCTTCCCCATCAACAACAATGCTAATCAAGCAGACTTTGTGGGAGCCAACAACGATTACTTTGGGAAAAATTATAATCAGGACCTTAAAGTTTTGAGCCCGAATGATACTTAAGATACTAAAACATTCTGTTTATTTGGGCAGTGTTCCTACAATGTGGCATCGCCTACTACTGGCCTGCCATGCACATTGCAGGGATTTTAGTTGTTTTTGTAGGTCTTTTACTCCTTATTTGTGTAAACGTGTTCTTTCCGAGATTTCTCCCTCAGACGGGAGTTTTTCTTACAGTACATCACGAGGGGTTCCTGTCAGGTCTCCTTAATGTTAAAAGGAGTAAACATGTTCCATATGAGATAACTTTGGCGTGGTTTGCTGCTATACGTCGGCTGAAATAAGCTGTTCATTGAGGCGGATCCAGTGGTGACCACCATCCAAACACAGATGAATAATAACAAGGACTCGGACAGCTGCATTTCCCTCGCCCTAGATCTGGTCAAGTGGAGCCTTTGTTCAAACCACATTAAAGCGTTGTCTCGCTTCTTATGTCACTTCTCTGCTGCTCTCCCATCTATTGTCCTCTCTCCCCTTTCTCTGGCTTTTTTTCTTCAAAAAACTTACATCATTTCCAGTAAAAAGCCAGAGTTTAGAGGCCTAGACCCCCCTTCCTTCACATCCCACATTCGTACGCAGCTGAGCCAGCTGGGAGGAAAGTTTTCTGGAGTTTCATAACCGCTGAATATGACAAATCACTTTAATGCGCGGTGATGTTTATACCAGTTCAGCCTTCTTTTTGGGGTCAGCAAGGCTATAACTGGGATAATCCAAATCATGGTTGTACTTTCAGGTGTATTCAGCCAGAGAGGTCCTCTAATTTACACACACACACACACACACACACACACACACACACACACACACACACACACACACACACACACACTAGGGTTGTACGGTATACCAGTATTAGTATAGGTTGCGACTTGTCCAGGGAGTACCCCGCCTTCCGCCCGAATGCAGCTGAGATAGGCTCTAGCACCCCCCGCGACCCCAAAAGGTACAAGCGGTAGAAAATGGATGGATGGATGGACCGTGATACTAATGTATCATTTTCGGTACTATACCGCCTCTGAAAAGTACAGGTCCCCCCCCTGCACACCCTGTCGTGTCATTTCTGGTTTACGAGCAGAGGAGCATGTTCGGCAGCGCACGCACACAGAGTACTTACAAACAGACACAGAGTGTAGACAGAAAAGGGAAAACGGACGCATTCTGGCTTAAAAAGTAACGATAAAGGTGAAGTTATAACATTGAAACGCCCTCAGGAAGAGGTGCTTTAAGACATGGCTAGCTAGCGGCTGAAGTCCAGCTGCCGTCGGCAGTGTTTTAGCTACTTCTAAATCACTAATCCTCGCCTCCATGGCGACAAATAAATTACGTTTCTTACAAGTATCATCCCTGCAGGACAAGGAATAGATAAACTACATCTGACATCCACTGTAATGATACCAAGTACAGTAACAATCCTACTATGAGTGCGTCAATATTTTTTGGCATCACAACAACTTTTTTCATTTAAAAAAAATGTATATTATGTTTATAAACTCAAGAAATATGTCCCTGGACACAGGAGGACTTTGAATATGACCAATTTATGATCCTGTAACGACTTGGTATCGGATTGATTCCCAAATTTGTGGTATCATCCAAAACTAATATAAAGTATCAAACAAACAGAAGAATAAGTGATTATTACATTTTAACAGAAGTGTAGATAGAACATGTGGAAAGAGAAAGTAAGCAGATATTAACAGTAAATGAACAAGTAGATTAATAATTCATTTTCTACCACTTGTCCTTAATAATGTTGACAAAATAATAGAATGGAAAATTACACAATATGTTACTGCATATGTCATTAGACTAAATTAGGATCCTTTGTTTGTTTACTTACTACTAAAAGACAAGTTGTCTAGTATGTTCACTATTTTATTTAAGGACAAACTTGCAATAAGAAACATATGTTTAATGTACCCTAAGATTTCTTTATTAAAATAAGCCAAAAATGCAATTTTTTGTGGTCCCCTTTATTTAGAAAAGTATCGAAATAATTTTAGTACCGGCATCGGTACCAAAATATTGGTATCGGGACAACACTAAATACACACAAACCCCCTTTTGGGGCCTCTAGTCATGACACACACCCCCTTCTTTTCACAATCTAAGCCTTGCTAAGCCTTGAATGAGTCAGTCTGGACATGCTCGCTCGTCTGTCTGACCTGCTGCTAATGAGACTGTAGGCCATCTGTTGCCCGACAGACACATGCAACCACCAAGTTGTCACACATGTCACACAAAAACAACAACAACAACACACTGGAGGGGATCAGTGCGCGCACTGCAAAGTGGCACCCACCGTATTTGCGCGCACACTGACGCCAACTGTGAGGAAGAAGCATCACAGTCGCCACGCTGCTAACTACGCCGTGTGCTACGCTGTGCGGAAATGAAACTGACAAAGTGACGCACACATGATCACACACAAAAATGGCAAACGCGTGAGGGTTGGATGACTCACACTATTACTCGGACAACTAACAACCCCCCAACTAGTGTGGACACATCTTACAAATAAAGTGAAATCTCCAAAGTGGGCGGCGTGGCAGCAACTTGAGGGTTCCAGGTTCGACCCCCACTTCGACCATCCCAGTCATTGCTGTTGCAAGACACTTTACCCACCTGCTCCCAGTGCCGCCCACACTGGTTTAAATGTAGCTTAAAGATGTAGACAATGTGTTTCACTATGTAAAGCGCTTTGAGTCCCTAGAGAAAAGCGCTATATAAATATAATTCACTTCACTTTCGAAGTGGAACGTTATGGAATTCAACAAAAACTTGTGCTTGTTAAAGGATGAACAAGCTGCTTTTTATTTGGTGTTTGTGGTGCTAGTAATGGCAACGAATAAAAAGTATGATGATGACCAAGGAACCAGAAATGAGAATGAATACCTCCCACCTCCAAAGACATGCACCTGGGGATAGGTTGATTGGCGACACTAAATTGGCCCTAGTGTGTGAATGTTGTCTGTTTATCTGTGTTGGCCCTGCGATGAGGTGGCGACTTGTCCAGGGTGTACCCCGCCTTCCGCCCGAATGCAGCTGAGATAGGCTCCAGCACCCCCCGCAATTTCGTAAGGGACAAGCAGTAGAAAATGGATGGATGGATCCAATGTTCCTTCTAATTTTTCATATGTGTGAGCAAACGCAAAAACTCCCTGAGCATTCAGTGGAGCCCATGTGAGCAACATCAGACGTGCACACTGTGGCTACACCAGCAGCACACCTGTCCCAAAACCTGACTATATAACAAGTTCAATCTCCATCCATCCATCCATTTTCTACCGCTTGTCCCTTTCGGGGTCGCGGGGGGTGCTGGAGCCTACCTCAGCTGCATTCGGGCGGAAGGCGGGGTACATCCTGGACAAGTCCCCACCTCATTGCAGGGCCAACACAGATAGACAGACAACATTCTCTTATTATTATAATCAAATGACAGCAGTCATTTCCATGAGATTATTTTCTAATATAAGTGTTTAGGCCCACTTACAATGACAATAACAAAAAATAATGTTTTTCATGAACTGTGTACTTGTATTGTTTGTCTGGGTGGAGGTCCTGCTTCGGAAATAATGTGTACCCCTTTCAGACATTGCATTTAGTTCCCATTATAACATTAACATGTTGCACAATGAGATGTAAGCAGGGGATCATGTGTACATTCCTGCAACTTCCGGTTTGTAAAAAATATATTTTTATTAGTATTTATATAATATACTAACATAATTTCATGATTAATATTTATAAATTAAGATTCCTAATAAATGACACTAGAATAAGCACACATTTGATTGGTAAATCATAGTATAACGACCTGGAATTACACCTTATGTGTGGTGTTGGAGTTGTCCGACTTTTTGTGTGGCTGTAAACGCATCACTGGCTAAGTGCCATATGTGCATGTGTTGGCGCAAGTGAGAAAGAGCGAGCGGCTGCTGTTGATATAACAAAGTTGGTTTTGGTCTGGTTTGTACTGCAGAAAATGACCAGTTTTGCTAGATATCATTTTTTTTTTACTAATGTTTTGGTGATGTGTTTATGGCCGACAATAAAGAGTTTTGCTCAGTAAAGTGACGTATGGAATTCATGTCCTCAAAGCGTCTCGACAGACGTTACAATATTTGAACAATGATGACGAAAACTGTTTTCTCTGTCGTGTCCGTGTCGTGTCGAAAATTGTTATGCGCTTATTTTTTTATTTGATTTTGTGCGTGGCGTAGATTTGCCGTGCGCAGAGGACGCTTGAGCAGTGCGCAATTGTGCAGGCGCGCACCTTAGAGGGAACATTGAATGGATCACAAGGTTTTAGTTATTCCAGTGATAGATAGGCTCCAGCACCCCCTGCAACCCCGAAAGGGACAAGCGGTAGAAAATAGATGGATGGATGGATATAAAATGCCACTACTTGACCATAATGCTTAGTGAAAACCATCCCGTTCCCTCACCATTTATCTGAAGTCGTCAAAGGGTCAGTTTTATTAAGCAGTGATGCATTTTTTTTTAACTTGTATGACAGTTACTAGAATGTTAAAATGTTACTAAAACAAAAAAAATAGGACACCCCATTATATGACGTGGTATTTGCAATGCCACCTATGGTTCATGGTAAATATGCTATGGAAGACACAGGGGGGCAACGATGCTTTTGTAAAGTTTTATGTTTTTTTTCAGCCACTTAAATATGCAATTCATAAAGAAAAAGACGTCGTAAAGGTATTATAAAATAATATAGCCGTGAAAGTTTAATAATAAGGTTGCTTGAATGAAGTGAAGAATGTCCAAGACTACCTATACCCCCTATCAAATACAGTACATGGATAGAAAAACAAACTTTGCGCACTTTACTTAACACAGACGTCATACCATAATCACAGCTCATCTTTAAAGGGGAACTGAATTTATTTTTTTCCGTGCTGCCGGTGGTGGCCATATTGAGCACTTGTAAAGCATAAAATAAATACTCAAAATTATGTACACCACATGTGTTCAAGCCAGTTTCTTCTGTTGTTTTTCATTTTTGAAATATTGAGTGATAGTTTTGGCGTATTCTTTTTTAATCACCCTTGTATATACAGTATATGTACACACACATATATGTATATATATATATTTATATATACAAGCGGTAGAAAATGGATGGATGGATATATATATATACATATACATGTACATATATATACACACACACATACAGTATATACACATTAGGGTTGTATAGTATAACGGTACTAGTAAAGTACCGCGATACTGATGAATCATAAACGGTACTATACCGCCTCTAAAAAATTCAGGCCCCCCCTTTTTTTTTTAACGGGCATGACGGGTAGTGTCGTGACATTGCTGGTTTTACGAGCAGAGGAGCATGTTCGGCAACGCACAATCACGGAGTACTTACAGGCAGACCCAGTGTGTAGACAGAAAAGGGAGAATGAATGCATTTTGGCTTAAAAACTAACGATAAGGTGAAGTTATAACACTGACACGTCGCTCTACAAGAGGTGCTTTAAAACATGGCTAGCTAACGTCCATCCGCAGTCGGCAGTGTTTTAGCTACTTCTAAATCACTAATCCTTGCCTCCATGCCGAACAAATAAAGTACGTTTCTCACAAGTATCATCCCTGCAGGACAAGGAATAGCTAAACGTGCTTCACTACACACTGTAGGAGGATACAATAGCTCACTCGCATCACCGCTAACAAGCTGGCGCTTCACTATGTAAACAAACGCCATGGGTCGATCTAGACCTGACATCCCCTGTAATGACACCAAGTACAAGAGCGTATCTAGTCGATAATACTATGATTACATCGATATTTTTGTAGCATCACAAAATCTTTTTCGTTTTTTTTTTGTAATTTATATTGTTTATGAACTCAGGAAATATGTCCCTGGAAACATGAGGACTTAAATTATGACCAATGTATGATCCTGTAACTACTTGGTATCGAATCAACCAGCATTGCAATGCAAGCTTTATCCTTGTCATGTGTCCTGACTCCTGGCTAATACCAGCAGGGCTGAACACACACACACACACACACACACACACACACACACACACACACACACACACACACACACACACACACACACACACACACGCACGACACACGCACGACACACACATCTAATTGCAAAACCACAAAAACAAAAATCAAAGGCGCGCTGCTGCACATATTTCCTGCTGCGTTCTCCTAGACTAGAACACACCCACCACCATATGGTAGCATGATGACTTTCTGCCCGAGATGCTGCTGCTGGAATGGACGCTCGGGTTACAGGGACAATACCCGCGCTTATTGACTTTTCACACCGGTCCTATTGTGTGACCTAATTAGGCACCACAGTCACAACAACATGGAGCTCTGCAAAGCAGAGCCTCAGGCGGCCAGACAAATTGACACATCCGGGAGGTCATCGGAGTGTGTAAACAGCATCTTAAGTGGTTGATTCAATAAAAGAGGCCTGGCTTTTGGAGAAAAAAAGAGGCCTGGTTCTTTCGTGAGAGACACTTAACTGGTCATAAGTGCCTATCATTTTCTCCACTTGATTTATTAATGACAATCTTCTCATAAAGAAGCAAGCCATCTCCTAAGTTAGTGTTTTTGTACTGTCCTCATATAGTAAGCACACTATGGGCTACAATAGGAGTCAAAATCTGTCTCTTAAAGCAGGGTTCTTAACCTTTTTGACCTTGGGGCCCAACTTTTCCACTACAGAGGGGCCCCCGGGCCCACTCAAATATTAACACTGAATTTAATCGCATTCAATGATTATATCTAACCTACTTACACTTGACAAATGATATGAAACCATGTGTTAATCACAAAGATTATTATTTATTTAACACATAAACCTTAGGCTAAGGTCAGGCTGATTAGAAAAATAAGTACTAACCAAAAGGGGTCATGTCATGATTTTGTTTTCTACATTTAAAACACTTCATTGTGTACATAACATGTAATGGTGGTTCTTTGGTCAAAATGTTGCATAGACCGGTGTTTTTCAACCTTTTTTGAGGCAAGGCACATTTTTTGCATTGAAAAAATCCGGAGGCACGCCACCAGCAGAAATCATAAACTCGGTTGACAGTATAGAGTCGTTGTCGTAATTGTTGGATATGACTTTAAACAATAACCAAGCATGCATCACTATAGCTGTACTGTCATAGGTGTACTGTCACCACCTGTCACATCACGCCCTGACTTATTTTGAGTTTTTTGCTGTTTTCCTGTGTGTAGTGTTTTAGCTCTTGTCTTGCGCTCCTATTTTGGTGGCTTTTTCCCTTTTTTTGGGGATTTTCCTGTAGCAGTTTCATGTCTTCCTTTGAGCAATATTTCCTGCATCTACTTTGTTTTAGCAATCAAGAATATTTCAGTTGTTTTCATCCTTCTTTGTGGGGACACTGTTGATTGTCATGTCATGTTTGGATGTACATTGTGGACGCCATCTTTGCTCCACAGTAAGTCTTTGCTGTCGTCCAGCATTCTGTTTTTGTTTACTTTGTAGCCAGTTCAGTTTTAGTTTCGTTCTGCATAGCCTTCCATAAGCTTCAATGACTTTTCTTGGGGGCACTCACCTGTTGTTTATTTTTGGTTTAAGCATAAGACACCTTTTTACCTGCACGCTGCCTCCCACTGTTTCCGACATTTACAAAGCAATTAGCTACCGGCTGTCACCTACTGATATGGAAGAGTATTGCACGGTTACTCTGCCGAGCTCTAGACAGCGCCGACACTCAACAACAACACATCATTTGCAGACTATAATTAGTGGTTTGCAAAAAATATTTTTACCCCAAATAGGTGAAATTAGATAATCTCCCATGGCACACCAGACTGTATCTCACGGCACACTAGTGTGCCACGGCACAGTGGTTGAAAAACACTGGCATAGACGATGTTTTGCAGTCTGTTTTCGAACCGCTTTCTCACTGCCTCTTGAGGATGCGCTGTTTTATTTACGTGCGGTCATATTTACGTGCCTCCACTTTGACTGCGTCTTCTCCTCGCCCACTGTGTTGTAGTTTTTAGTGCTTCCATAGCGAGTCCACCGACAGATCTAAGTGAGAGGGTTACTGTTTCGATCGCAGCCTGGTCAAGCTCATGTCAAGGTTAACTGGTCCTGATAACTTGTGCATTGGGTGTGTAAGTTGGTGAATGGGCGAATGTGATAATGTATATACTGAATGTGTACATATATGAACATTTACTCAGGTTTATTTACGTGCTACATAAATACAGACAATTTACCATGTTGAGCTGATTTGACTTACGGTTGTACAAACCTGATAAAATATATTGAAGCAACTTACCGCATTTTTCGGACTATAAGGCGCACTTAAAATCCTTTCATTTTCTCAAAACTTGACAGTGCGCCTTATAACCCGGTGCGCCTAATGTGCGGAATAATTTTGGTTGTGCTTACCGGCCTCGAAGCTATTTTATTTGGTACGTGGTGAAATGATAAATGTGACAAGTAGATGGCAGTCACACATAAGAGATACGTGTAGACTGCAATATGATGGCAGTCACACATAAGAGATACGTGTTAACTGCAATATGACTCAAGTAAACAACACCAAAATGTTATATGTTCCATTAAAAATATGGAACATTACACACGGCGCTCATGTGCTTCAACATACGAGTATTATTATGGTGTGTGTATAAGGTGAGACATTATCTGGCGTTTTGTTTCGCAATATTATGCAAAAGCAACTTTTCTTACTTTCTGGTACCTGCTGATCTGTATTTGGGATCTGCATAAGTCCTGAAAATTTGCGCGCATTCGCCTTTTTAGTCCATTCCGACACCGTAGTCGACAAGCGTCTTCTTTTCCTCTATCTCCTTGTTATGGGACATTCATCCTCCGCTGTTGCCATTTCTAGTATAAAGTAGTGTAAAGTTCTTACTTATATCTGTCAGTAAACTCGCCATGAAAGCGCTAAAACATACCGGTGTAGTGAGTTTATTCACCCAAGGAACTTTAGTTATTAGAGAGTTCCGGTCGGACGTTTTTTTTCACGGGGCACATTTCCGGCTTTGTTATTGCGGTAGTGAGCCACAGATGAGGAGCTGTGTGCGCCGTTATTGATTTAAGTAAAGTCTGAATGTCATTAAAACAGTTAGCTCCATCTTTTGACACTTCTTCCACTCCCGAAGGTGAGCCACGTAAATAAGACCGCCCACAAAACGGCGCATCCAGAAGGGACTGTCAGAAAGCGACTTGAAGATGATCTGTAAAACATCATCTATGCAACATTTTGACCAAAGAACCACCATTACATGTTATGTAGACCACAAGGAAGTGTTTTACATTTAGAAAAAAAAAAAAAAAAATGACCCCTTTAATGTGCCCTATAATCAGGTGCGCCTTTTGTATGAAAACAGACCTGACGAGACCCGCTCATCACTTCTGAGAATGAAGAGCATAGAAGAAAAGGTAATTTCCAACATCAGTATTCAAGGACAACTTTAAAACAAATGTGCATATCAGTGGTGGGGGTTAAACTATGGAATTCTCTTTACAATGAGATAAAAGATTGTAAAAATATATTCAAGTAGAAAAAAATATATAAAGACAGAACAATAAGATCATATGGACAGCCATAAGAGTTTACATTTTGCTTTATATTTATTATTTTACTTATTTTTTGCCTGGTTTTGTATTTGTTTTGTATCATCCCGTGAGGTGTATATTACTTCTTTTGTTTTTTTTGTTCGGTTTGTACTTCATGAAGTTTTGCACTTGTGTTTTTTGTGTGTTTTTTTGTTTGTTTTCATTATATTTGAATGTAATTGTTGGTTTATATGATATTATTAAGTAAGACTACGCATTATGTTGAAGGGGGCAGGAAAATATACGTTTTTTGTTCATCCTGCTCCTTCTCAGGCATTGGTGTGTAAATGTAAAATTGAATAATTGTGGTATAATTGTCTATCGATCAAAGATGCACATCAACGAAGGAGATAAATAAAAATGAAATGAAAATAATGAAATAATCCGGTGTGCCCTATGGTCCGGAAAATACGGTATTTTACTTCAGACTGCATGTCAACTTGGAATATAAACAGTTAACTATGTCCCTTGTTTTTAGTAACAACGACATGTATTCCTCTCTCTCTGTAGTAACACATATTGTTGTATTATTGCAACATGGTAGAGGTGGATCAAGTCAGCCCGCTACTGTAAAAATTTACTTTTTCCTTGAAACAAAAGATGAGGAACAAAAAAATACACCAAAAGAGCACACAACAACCAAAACATATTGTTCTCTCAGCAAAACGTGATGAACAAATATGAAACAGGATGCAAATACCAGAAGCTGTCTTTCCGTTGTCACTGTTCAAAGCACATTGCCAAGTCATCAAAACACACCAACAGCCTGTTTGGGAAGGGAAACACTAAGACGTCACTAAGCATCAGCCTCAAATGTGCACTTCTCTGTTCATAAAAGACGAAAGAGGAAGGAGGAATGCTCAATCAGCTTTCTTCATCTGTTTTGTTCAATGATCAACGCGCCATTGTGGAAATTCTTAGCCTTCCTCCTTCCTTTTGCCATGCTTTCTCTGCCTGTTGTTACTTCTGCATTTCCAGCTCGTGACCTTTTGAGGTTGTTGAACTATCCTGCCGGTAGCGATCACATTAAACTGAGCTGTTTAATTGCTCCGCCCGGGGCTTAATTGGATTTTAAAGCTGTTACATTATCCAAAAAAATCCCGAAAAAGGTACAATATTAACAGATAAAATGACGTGAATATGAGGCATAGTCAAAATATACAAACAAGGAGCGTTACAAGGATAACGTAATGATATGAGAAAAAGCTGTGTATTAGAAAATAGAAAATTGTAATGTGATGTGAAAAGAGCATTTTATGTGGAGAAAAAGCAACATTTTACAAGAATATAGATGTAATGTTATGAGAGCGAGACAAAACAATTGTCTTACAAGAAAAAAAGCATAATTTTATGAGACAAAGAAGGGAAATAAAGGGAAGTGTTATGAGAAAAACAGAAAAAAATATTTGATGTTACAAAGAAAAAATATACATGTATTATTTAATGTTACAAGAATAATTTGAAATTGTAATGTTACGAGAAAAAACTAACATAACAAAAGAAAAGAACTGTAAAGTTTTTTAAAATGTAACTAAATTTTAGAGTTAAAATGGCAAGAATACGATGCGCAATCAAAGACGACGAAAAAGGAACGTTACAAGGATAACGTGACGTTATGAGAAAAAGCTGTCACATTAGAAGAGGAAAAAAATGGGAATAAGGCATTTTGCGGGGGGAAAGGCGTAATGTTACAAGAATAAAGTTGGAATACTATGAGAAAGCAAGACAAAAAAAAATATTGTAATATTACGAGTAAAAGTCATGAAGGGAAATAAGTTGTGATGTATGAGAAAAAGATGTTAGATATTTATGTTCCAAATATTTATATATATCTATATATATATATATATCTATATATCTATATATATATATATTTATATACATATATATATATACATATATATATAGATATATATAAATATATATATACACACATACATACATACATACATATTAGAGATGCGCGGATAGGCAATTAATTCATCCGCAACCGCATCAGAAAGTCGTCAACCATCCGCAATCCACCCGATCTAACATTTGATCAGAACTGCATCCGCCCGCCATCCGCCCGCACCCGCCCGTTGTTATATATCTAATATAGACGATGCAAGGCATTAGTGAGGTTAGAAAGCTTTTGCCTGTTAAAGAAAGGAGACTGATCCAACGCAGCACAGACATTCGCGTGCCACGCTGTCACGACCCAGACGCACACCAGTGCGCAATCATATGGGAGCCGCGCTGAGCGCACCTCCAAGCGCGTCTCGTTGCCGGCGACGGCCGGGTATATGGGCCCGACGCTCCAGCGCCATCCATTTGCAGGGCTAGTTGATTCGGCAGGTGGGTTGTTACACACTCCTTAGCGGGTTCCAACTTCCATGGCCACCGTCCTAGCTGCTGTCTATATCAACCAGGGTGAGCCCCACCCCTTTCGTGAGCGCACTGCGCGCGGAGTGACCCCTGTTACGCGCCCCCGGCAACAGGGGTGGCGGGCAGGTAAGCTGCGCGGGCGGAGCGCGCGGAGTGACCCCTGTTACGAGCCCCCGGCCACGGGGGTGGCGGGCAGGTAAGCTGCTTACCTGCTGCGCGTGACGCCGGCCGCGGCGAAGGCGGACGAGGCGGGGTGTCGGTGCGGTGGGCGCGGTGGTGACCCTGGACGTGCGTCGGGCCCTTCTCGCGGATCGCCTCAGCTACGGCTCCCGGTGGGGCCCTCTCGGGGGAAGGGGCCTCGGTCCCGGACCCCGGCGAGGCGTCGGGGGCCTTCTCCGCTCCGTAAAAGTGTCCATCTCTTTTTTTTTTTTTCTTCTGTTGTGGCATATGCAGCAGGTGCCTGCTCGTTTTTCGTATGTGGGTAACAACATTTAACTATGTATATATATTTCCGAATTGGTTTAACTGCCACCCGCCTGAATCTATTTAAAATCTAATTTTTTTTTATTTCAATCGCCCGACCCGACCCGACCCGACCCGCTGATAAAATCTAATTTTTTAAAATTTCATCCGCCCGATACGCGGATAATCCGCGGACTCCGCGGTTGTGCCCGCAAACCGCGCATCTCTAATACATATATATATATATATTAGGGTTGTATGGTATACCGGTATTTGTATAGCACTGCGATACTAATGAGTCATATTCTGTACTATACCGCCTCTAAAAAGTAACGGTACCGGTATCAAAATATTGGTATCGGGACAACACTAATATATATATATATATATATATATATATATATACTGTATATACATATATAGATAGCCGAGGTTTCCGTTATACAGTGCTCAATACCGGTGTAGAGCGGAATATACGTTAGGTCAGGAAAAAACACAGAGGCTAATTCATCCCTACAAGCCTGTTTCGCAGGTTTCTCTACTCTGCTCTTGATCATAAAATCCCCTGAAGAGCAGAGAAACCTGCAAAACAGGCTTGTAGGGATGACATAGCCTCTGTGTTTTTTCCTGACCTAACGAACAGATATACAGAATATATATATATATATATATATATATATATATATATATATGTATATATATATATATATATATATATATATATATATATATATTTGAGAAAAAAAAGCCTAATGTTATGAGAATTACTTTAAATTGTAACGTTATGTGAAAAAACTGTAACATTTTAATAAAATTATTGGTAAGATGCATAATCAATGAAGACCAAAATTATGCTATTAGAATAGTCTTACAAGAGGAAAAAAATCATTACGTTATCAGAAAAAGATGCAATATTACGAGAGAGAAAATGTAAATGTTGATGAGACTAAGGCATAATCAAATGCAAATGTAACGACAATAATTATGTAATGTTACAAAAGAAAATGTGTAATGTAATGGTAAGAAGGCATGTTACTTGAAAAAGGCGGAATGTTACAAGAATAAAGTGTTGATGTTCTGAGAAAAAAGTATAGTAAAAGTAATTATGTCAATAAAATTCAGGTGTTAGAAGAAGAAAATACAGAGATGATGTTACAAAAAATAACAGTAAGAAAGTGAAAAGGGTTAACAATAAAAGGGTGGAAACAGAAAATATGTTGAGAGAAAAACGCTTAAATGACATGGGAAAAAAACGTTATTTAAAAAAAAAAAGTGGAAAAATGTGCAATAAAAAGTCATACTGTTATAAGAAAAATACAGTCTGATAATGATATGAAAATAATGTAACAAGAAAAAGGCATCATACTGTATTACATGAGAAAAGCTGCTGTGTTCATTTTATTCAAGAAACAAGTTATCAACTTTATGAAAAATCAGTGCCAATAAATTTCAAATGCACATCAGACAGTAAGAGAGAGGTTTGCTGTCTGAATGGTTGCTACTCTTACATAAAAGGCTTTACAAGCCACATTTTTGACCTGCATTTGTGAAAACAGCATGTGTGCTCCTGTGGGAGTCTCATTATAATCAGTGGTCCTTTGATAAAGGAGCGACACCTCAGCACTCCCACATAATCTCTGACCTGAACTATTGGACCAGGCGGGTTCGGTGATTACAGAGAGCGGCAATCAGGCACCAGCGCCGCCTTTTTTATGACTGGCAAGGTTTCATAACATCTTTTACCGGAAGTAGGGGAAATGTCAAAGTGACATGAACGGAAGAAACACTCAAGGCGACTATGTCCTCCTTAGAAAGGTCGCACAGTTATTGATTTATCACTAAAAGAGGCTTTTATTTTTAGCAGTCCTAAAATTAATTTACAATCAGGGCTTAAAGAGGCTTCCTATTTATGACACATGAATCCATTTTCATAGGACGATAGGCTAGCTGAAAGTAAAAAAATACCCAATAGAAGGCTGCTATTATTGCAATACCACTTTACACCAGCGAGGCAATAGTGAGTCACTAAAAGCAGTCTTGTATAAAGAGAGCATGGCCAACTAAATGAGGGGCGCCATCTTTGCTACCAAGGACATGTGCGGCTGTGTCCGGATGCATGCAATTGCTGTTGTGATGATGTTAGAAAGTGACGTAAAAACATTCCACAATTCTCGCGGGGAGAGCAGCCCCATGCTGCACAACAGGGCATTTTTACGTGTCGAAAAACTAACAACGAAGTAGGGTTGTACGGTATACCGGTATTAGTATAGTACCGCAATATTAATGAATCATATTTGGTACCATACCGCCTCTGAAAAGTACCGGTTCGCCACCCCCACGCACCTTCGTCGTCGTCACGTCGTGTCATTGCTGGTTTCCGAGCAGAGGAGCATGTTCAGCACCGCACAATTACAGAGTACTTACAAGCAGACACAATGTGTAGACAAAAAAAGGAAGAAACACTCAAGGCGACTATGTCCTCCTTAGAAATGTCGCATTTTGGCTTAAAAACTAACGATAAAGGTGAAGTTATAACACTGAAACGCCCACCGGAAGAGGTGCTTTAAAACATGGCAAGCTAGCTGGCGGCGAAAGTTCAGCCCCAGTCTGCAGTGTTTTAGCTACTTCTAAATCACTAATCCTTGTCTCCATGGCGACAAATAAAGTACGTTTCTTACAAGTATCATCCCTGCAGGACGAGGAATAGCTAAACATGCTTCACTACACACCGTAGCTCACCGGCGTCAAAATGTAAACAAACACCTAACATCCACTATAATGATACCAAGTACAAGAGTGCATCTAGTCGATACTACTATGATTACGTCAATATTTTTTGGCATCACAACATCTTCTTTTGTTTTTAAAACATTTATATTATGTTTATAAATTTAGAAAATATGTCCCTGGACACATGAGGACTTTGAATATGACCAATGTATGATCCTGTAACTACTTGGTATCGGATTGATACCCAAATTTGTGGTATCATCCAAAACTAATGTAATGTATCAAACAACAGAAGAATAAGTGATTATTACATTTTAACAGAACTGTAGATAGAACATGTTGAAAGAGAAAGTAAATGAACATGTAGATTAATAATTCATTTTCTACCACTTGTCCTTAATAATTTTGACAAAATAATAGAAAATAACAAATGACACAACATGTTACTGCATGTCAGCAGACTAAATTAGGAGCCTTTGTTTGTTTACTAATTACTAAAAGACAAGTTGTCTTGTATGTTCACTATTTTATTTAAGGACAAACTTGCAATAAGAAACATATGTTTAATGTACCCTAAGATTTTTTGGTTAAAATAAAGCCAATAATGCAATTTTTTGTGGTCCCCTTTATTTAGAAAAGTACCAAAAAGTACCTAAGGTATCGAAATAATTTTGGTACCGGTACCAAAATATTGGTATCGGGACAACACTACAATGAAGCATTGCAAACATAGCATCAGCTCAAAGACTTTCTCGCAGTGAGGTATGAGCGCTAAACAGCGGTGAGCCTTTCTGATTACAAATGGTTGACAGCCCTCTATTGCAATACTACTTTGCACCAGAGAGGCAGTGGTGAGTTGTTATTAGCAGAGCCATGTACAAAGAGAGTATGGTCAACTTGGTTTGAAACTTTGTACCAAATAATGCGGCCTATAGTCACATGAGGGGCTTTGGCCAGACGATCTCATAAATGATTGGTAAAAAGCCCCTCACGTGACTACAGGGTGCCATTTTTGGTATCAACTTTGAAACCGAGTTGACAATACTCTCTCTGTACACAGCTCTGACTATTAAAAAATGGCAGTCTGCTCTATATTGCTGTACCACTTTACACAAAAGAAGCAATAGCGACCTACTAGACCAGGGGTGTCAAACGTACGGCCCACGGGCCGGATCATGTCCGCGAACAGGTTTTATCCGGCCCACGGGATGAGTTTGCTCAGTATAAAAATGAGCGGAAATGTTTGAATGAAAAAAACTGCTGTTTTAAATGTGCCCACTAGATGTCGCAATAGCAATTCTTTGTATCTTTGTAGATGATGCTACATATGTAAAAAAAATAAACCACATGATGTTAGCGCACCAGTAAAGGAAAATAAGCAAACTACATAAATAACATGCTGAAATTTGATTTTTGATATTATTTTTTTATCTTGATAGATTGAAAATGAACACCAATGAATTGACTGATGAACATTATCACATAATTTATTCAGAAAGTATAAATAACGACAAATAAAGTTAGTGTAAGTGTAAAAAAACAACAACATTATGATTTGTACATTTTCAGAACGTGCTTGTTCTATTTTTAAATAAAGAAAACAATCTGAAATTCTCTTTATTTTTAAGTTATCGTGCCGAGATTTTACCAGTCCGGCCCACTTGGGAGTAGATGTTTCTCCATGTGGCCCCCCATCTAAAATTAGTTTGATACCCCTGTATATATTGAATGAATATTGGTAAACATTTTCTAGAAAATACTGATTTTCTAAAACATTAAAGGATCACTTTATGGTTGTTGTTGTTTTTTTAAAACACTTCTTTGTGGTCTACATAACATGTAATGGTGGTTCTTAGGTCAAAATTTTGCATGGATTATGTTTTACAGACCGTCTTTAAGTCGCTTTCTGTCTGTCTCTTTAGGATGCGTTGTTTTGCCTCCACTTAGACTGCACTGCGTCTTCTCCGCGCAATCTTTGTTGTGGTTTTTAGCGCTTCCATAGCGAGTCTACTGCCAGATTATAAGTGACAATTATACGCTACTTTGTATTAGAAATGGCAACAGCGGAAGATGCACGTGCATGTACGAGCCAGTTTGCCCCACAGCAAGAGGATAGAGAAAAAGAAGCGCAAAAAACATCACAAGCTGGGCAAATTCCAAACGGCTCATTTGGAGGAAGTATGAAGAAAGGAAATATTGTTTTATAAATCTCTCTGCCAAGCCTCTATATCTTATGCAGATGCCAAATACAAGTACCAATAGATAAGAAAAGTTGTTTTTGCATAATAGGTCCTCTTTAAGGATCATTATCTCTGTTTCTTACATTTGTTTGTGGCCATTTTGAACCCCTATTCATCTTGCATACTAATGCAATCCTTAATGTTAATATTTCACTTTTGGACTGTCTTGTGGTGTTTCAAAGAGTATATACTGTGTTGGAGTTGTGTATTAAAAAAACGTGTCTGTGTTTGCCTGCTCTCAGCTCCCCATCAGGAAGTCATTCTTCCCTCGCTCTGTCGCGCTTTTATAGCGTCATTACTTGCTGACTTTGTAGTTCTTTGTAGTGTGTTACAGCACAAGTCTCTGTGCAAAACAACCCACCATGGGGCTAAAGATAAAGAAGGTGAGAACCACTAGTAGGAACTTGTAGGAAGTTGGCGCCTGTGTGTCACTTCCCTCACCTTCTCCCTCTCCACGCGTCACCAACAAGAGTCTTCAACAAAATGATGTTAAATGTTTATTTATTAATTTGGGGCGGTATAGCTCGGTTGCTAGAGCAGCCGTGCCAGCAACTTGAGGGTTGCAGGTTCGATCCCCGCTTCCGCCATCCTAGTCACTACCGTTGTGTCCTTGGGCAAGACACTTTACCCACCTGCTCCCAGTGCCACCCACACTGGTTTAAATGTAACTTAGATATTGGGTTTCACAATGTGAAGCGCTTTGAGTCACTTGAGAAAAAGCGCTATATAAATATAATTCACTTCACTAATTTCATTCATCGTTTATAATTATTGTGACCGAGAAAGGTCACAACAAATACGAACCCCACCACACAACTTACACCACAACACAACAACATAGAGCAACTACGGAAGTGACATCGATCACAAGAGCTTACTTTCACATACTTTTTCCAACTAACCAGGCGGGTTACACCAGGGCTGCAATGATTAATCCATTAAATAGTTTATTTTGATGAGGAAAAAAGCTCCAACTTATTTTCTGTTGCTTCGATTGATCGTTTAATGAGAGTAACTAATAAAATTGAGACAAATCCAGACCACTGGAACTTTGAATAGGCGTACATAGTTTTTGCATGGCACACATGTGAGCGGTAGTGTGTGGGTGCCGTGATCAGTGTGGCAGCAAACAGCGGAGATTACCGGTATATGTTAAATTTTTTGCACATATGTTAAAATTGCACTTTTAATATTGATTAAAAAAACTGACGGTTAAAATACGTATTGAGGCTATGAAATGTGTTCGATTAATCAAACAAAAATATTTGGTAGATTACTCGATTAATAAAATAATAACTGCGGCTTAAAGTTGTGGTCCTGTGGTTTCATGCTGTTGCAATTGTGTTGTGGCTTTATTTTATTGGGTGGTTGCTGAAAGGATGGGAATGGAAAACCAGTTCTTGTTGAGAACCAACTCCAAGGGTTCCTTTTCTTGGGAATCATTTGACAATTTTGTTAACGATTCCCTTATCGATGCCTGTGGGTTACAATTATTCACGAGAAAGGAAGACAACAGGGCAACTTGCAATACTTGCAAAGTGGGCATTGCATGAAATTGAGAAAATACTACCAGAAACATTAGCAGCATGTGATAACGCGACTAAATGACACGTTTTCGATCCTCTCCGAGACGGAAGTGAATCATCAGCAGCAGTGGCGGTATAGTCAGCATGCCCTATGATATTAATCTGCAGGTAAATAACGAACTAAAACTGCCTACAATGTTAAAACATACTTTTATCAACTGTAAACATGAAATAATGTTTCTCATGCATCACATGACGAGACGACGTCTGACCAGCAGTTTACATGCCGCGTTCCTAAGAGGTGTTCTCTACAGCTGAAGACACCGTGATTCGTCAGAAATATTGCATATGCAACCTGAAAACGCAGATATGCTTAATCTTCTGCAAAATAATGGTACATTTTTATACTTAATGTTTTAAAAATTGCACGGTGTGCAGTTCTACTTACACTATATTGCCAAAAGTATTTGGCCACCCATCCAAATGATCAGAATCAGGTGTCCTAATCACTTGGTTATGGCGTATAAAATCAAGCACTTAGGCATGGAGACTGTTTCTACAAACATTTGTGAAAGAACGGGCCACTCTCAGGAGCTCAGTGATTTCCAGCGTGAAACTGTCATAGGATGCCACCTGTGCAACAAATCCAGTCGTGAAATTGCCTCGCTCCTAAATATTCCAAAGTCAATTGTCGGCTTTATTGTAAGAAAATGGAAGAGTTTGGGAACAACAGCAACTCAGCCACGAAGTGGTAGGCCACGTAAACTGACAAAGAGCGGTCAGCGGATGCTGAAGCGCATAGTGCAAAGACTTTCTGCACACTCCAAACTTCATGTAACCTTCAAATTAGCCCACGTACAGTACGAAGAGAGCTTCATGGAATGGATTTCCATGGCCGATCAGCTGTATCTAAGCCATACATCATCAAGTCCAATGCAAAGCGTGGAATGCAGTGGTGTAAAGCACTTCGCCACTGGACTCTAGAGCAGTGGAGACGCCTTCTCTGGAGTGATGAATCACGCTTTTCCATCTGGCAATCTGATGGACGAGTCTGGGTTTGGAGGTTGCCAGGAGAACGCTACATTTCGGACTGCATTGTGCCGAGTGTGAAATTTGGTGGAGGAGGAATTATGGTGTGGGGTTGTTTGTCAAGAGTTGGGCTTGGCCTCTTAGTTCCAGTGAAAGGAACTTTGAATGCTCCAGGATACCAAAACATTTTGGACAATTCCATGCTCCCAACCTTGTGGGAACAGTTTGGAGCGGACCCCTTCCTCTCCAACATGACTGTGCACCAGTGCACACACCTAGGTCCATAAAGACATGGATGACAGAGTCTGGTGTGGATGAACTTGACTGGCCTGCACAGAGTCCTGACCTGAACCCGATAGAACATCTTTGGGATGGATTAGAACGGAGACTGAGAGCCAGGCCTTCTCGACCAACATCAGCGTGTGACCTCACCAATGCGCTTTTGGAAGAATGGTCAAAAATTCCTATAAACACACTCCGCAACCTTGTGGACAGCCTTCCCAGAAGAGTTGAAGCTGTAATAGCTGCAAAAGGTGGACCGACATCATATTGAACCCTATGGGTTAGGAATGGGATGGCACTTCAAGTTCATATGTGAGTCAAGGCGGGTGGCCAAATACTTTTGGCAATATAGTGTAACTTGACTTGCTTGTATTTGTCCTAACTGACATAGTTGTACTTATTTTTGAGCTCTTAGCATATATACTGTATATATACATTTAAAAAAATAAAACTTTACATTTCTGAAAAAAATGTTAAACATGTTACTTAACATTTTTGTGTAATAGTAATTTGTCACAGAATAATTGATGCTGTATTTTGTTAATTACAACAGTAGAATATTTATTTTATTTTTATATTATGGATATTTTCAAAGCAAAATATTTTTTTCTGGCACCCGATCGAGGCTTTGGGTCTTTTAAGAGTTCACTGTTGTGTTTGTATACTAGTTTTTTTCTAAACTGAACAAAGTTGATGCTAATCACCTTGTTTGCTATCCTTTTATTCAAATGATAATCGATAAGAGAATCAATTAAGCAGAATAGAAATCGTAATCGTAAAAATGTTATCAATTCCCATTTCTAGTTGTTGCGTTTGCATTTGCTCTGACCCTTCTCGGCCAGTGTCGCATTTTGCATGTAAAACCATAATTTTTCCCGATAATATAATTTTTTTTGTCAATGATTTTGTCTGTCTAGAACGGAGTAATTGTTTTTACAATATATTTTTGCTTCAATTTTCATACAATTTTCCGTCTTACTTGGACAAAAGTACCACTGTATCGCATATAGAAAAAAAGCCGTCTGCACCCTAGTGGTTTAGAGTGTACACCTTCATAGTTATGCCAGCAGATGGCAAATGTATACACACATGGTTTGTTTATTGTTACATCATTATTTTTACTGCACTCCTCATGTGCTCATTTTATAATCCCCTTTATTGCCATGCAGCTGTTATAACACTAAAAGTCACAAGATGTTAACATGGAACTGATAGAAGCACTAAGTGCACTTAAACCTCCCAACCCCAGCCCCCACCCCCGGCAGCAAACAATGGGAGGAAAGAGTGCAGCTAGCAGCGGAGGATACTAGTGCCGGGATGTTTGACGGGCCACACACACACACACACACACACACACACACACACACACACACACACACACACACACACACACACACACACACACACACACACACATTATTGTATTTGTTACCTTCTTGAGACCTCCAAAAAATGCCTACCTCTTTAGAACCACCCTTTCTAGATATATAAAGATTTGTGTTTACAACATTAATGATATATACATACTATGCAAATATAAAAACGCTTTTTGTTGTGAAAAATTAGTTGGAATTTCACAAGAAAAAGGTCACAATTTCAGAAGAAAAACTTTGAATTTTGTCAGTATTATAATAAAAGGCGTCATTTTACTCAACGCAAGTCAAAATTGTACAAGAAAAACTGAACAATTGCGCGATATTATGATAAAAGTTGGAATGTTACTCAATAACAGTCGCAATTTTACAAGAAAAGCTTAACATTTTGACAATTTTATGAAAACAGTCGTAATTGTACTCGACAAGTCACAATTTTATAAGAAAACTTTAAAATTTTGGTAATATTATAATAATAATCAGATATTTACTTATAATTTTACTAAAGAAATGTCACAATTTACAAGAACAACAAAAACATTGTCAATATTGTGATAAAAGTGAGAAATTTATATGACAAATGTCACCATTTTACATAAAAAAGTAATAATTTTACGAGAAAATATTGCAATATTACAGAAACAGACCGAATATGATAAATTGTTCCCAATTTTATAAGAAAAAAAGTCAACACATTGTGAAAAATGTTTTTGTCTGTAATTGGTTTTTAATCTTCATTATTTACTTCAAGTTATTACAGTATGTCTCTATATACATTTTTTTTAATTTTTTTTTAATAATTTTGGCCAAAGTGGGCGTATTTCAATGTCTTACACACACTTTTTATGACATATGTTGGCCAGAGGGGGAGCACTTTAAATGTTTACACATACTTGTTATTTCATATGTTGACCAGAGGGGGAGCACTTTTAAAAGCGACACACAGTCAATATGAAAAATCCCTCCTTTTTGGGACCAACCTAATTTTGATAGATTTCACCACCAGGGGTGCAAATGAGACATTCTCTATCAGATGCAATGGTTTTCCGTATTGGGACCATGATTTATGTCCTAACTTGTTCACCGGTCCTCACATGGAAGGTACTGTTGATGTCTCGAGAAGGGTAGAAATACAAGAACACACACACACACACACACACACACACACACACACACACACACACACACACACACACACACACACTCGCATGTGACTGACACTTTTCCACACTTGAGGGTCCCATCAGCAGCACGTGCCTGTCGCTGCAGGTCAGTCACACGCTGACAAAACGCAGACGCTGACAGGCGGCCTAAAGCGACATTTTCAGCAAGCTCAGATATCGACTCTGACACACTTTCTAAGAGTCATTAGGACTTCTCGCATTCTGCAGCTTGTGTGTGTGAGTAATGGCTTTCTCCGTCAATGGGAGGTCAGCGATCCTCCCGTTGGGTGTTACCAGAGGTCACTGCTCTGTTTTGTGTTGTGGAATGGAACCAAACAGAGGAAGGAAGACGCTGGCATAGAAAGTCGAGCTGCATTCAAACTACCATCCATCCATCCATTTTCTACCGCTTATTCCCTTTGGGGTCACGGGGGGCGCTGGAGCCTATCTCAAACTTATGATTCCTTACTAAACATTTAAAAAATGGCTTCACTGATATTTTTGTCATGTGATCAAAAGGGTGAAAAGCCAAAGGATTTCAATGAGAGCCAATAGTACAAAACACAAAACCAGTGAAGTTGGCACGTTGCGTAATTCGAAAATAAAAACAGAATACAATGATTTGCAAATCCTTTTCAACTTATATTCCATTGAATGGACTGCAAAGACAAGATATTTAATGTTCGAACTGAGAAACTTATTTTTTTTGCAAATAATCATTAACTTAGAATTTAATGGCAGCAACACATTGCAAAAAAGTTGACACGGGCATTTTTACCACTGTGTTACATGGCCTTTTCCTTTCCAGTAAACGTTTGGGAACTGAAGAGACCAAGTGTTCAACAGTCTGGGGTCTCAGTTGTGGTATTTTAGGCTTCATAATGCGCCACACATTTTCAATGGGAGACAGGTCTGGACTACAGGCCGTCCAGTCTCGTACCCGCACTCTTTTACTATGAAGCCACGCTATTGTAACACGTGGCTTGGCATTGTCTTGCTGAAATAAGCAGGGGCGTCCATGATAACGTTGCCTGGATGGCAACATATGTTGCTCCAAAACCTGTATTTACATTTCAGCATTAATGGTGCCTTCACAGATGTGTAAGTTACCCATGTCTTGGGCACTAATACACCCCCATACCATCGCAGATGCTGGCTTTTGAACTTTGCGCCTATAACAATCCGGATGGTTCTTTTCCTCTTTGTTCCTGAGGACACAACGTCCACAGTTTCCCAAAACAATTTGAAATGTAGACTCCAAAGACCACAGAACACTTTTTCACTTTCCATCAGTCCATCTTAGATGAGCTCGGGCCCAGCTAAGCCGGCGGCGTTTCTGGGTGTTGTTGATAAATGGCTTTCGCTTTGCATAGTAGAGTTCTAAATTGCACTTACAGATGTAGCGGCAAACTTTAGTTACTGACAGTGGTTTTCTGAAGTGTTCCTGAGCCCATGTGGTCATAAATAAGTCATTTACAAGCAGTGATTTCTCCAGATTCTCTGAAACTTTTGATGATATTACAGACCGTAGATGGTGAAATCCCTAAATTCCTTGCAATAGCTAGTAGAGAAATGTTGTTCTTAAGCTGTTCGACAATTTGCTCACACATTTGTTCACAAAGTGGTGACCCTCGCCCCGTCCTTGTTTGTGAATGACTGAGCATTTCATGTAAGCTGCTTTTATACCCAATCATGGCACCCACTTGTTCCCAATTAGCCTGGTCACCTGTGGGATGTTCCAAATAAGTGTTTGATGAGCATTCCTCAACATTATCAGTCTTTTTTGCCACTTGTGCCAGCTTTTTTGAAAAATGTTGCAGGCATCAAATTCCAAATGAGCTAATATTTGCAAAACATTTTAAATTTTTCCAGTTCGAACATTAAGTATCTTGTCTTTGCAGTCTATTCATTTAAATATAATATAAATGTTTTGATGATTTATTGTCTTGTATTGATTTCAATCTCTGCTTCTATTTGTCCAACAGGTGGCGCTACTTTTTCCCATTCAAAGCATGCAGCAACATTTCTGCAAGGGGTGCCTTGCTCCTGAAATGATACGTAAACATACTGGCCTTTTTTTAAATGGCTGAAATCCCCTAACTATAATGAGTACTGATATGCTTTTGCTTTTTATGGCAGA
Organism: Nerophis lumbriciformis; assembly: GCF_033978685.3. Taxonomy (NCBI): domain Eukaryota; kingdom Metazoa; phylum Chordata; class Actinopteri; order Syngnathiformes; family Syngnathidae; genus Nerophis; species Nerophis lumbriciformis. Next base: position 28,538,830 of record NC_084565.2, on the reverse strand, counting down.
GGGCATGGGTTCAATTCCCGGCCAGGGTTGTTACAGAAGTTACATTGGGTGTAAACACTAAACCAAAACTATTTATCCGATTGACTCGTTGTGAGGACCCCTGACAAATAAAAGCCTAAAGTGTAAGAGATTGTCTAATATCGCCTTTTTTTTTTACAATGATCAATATCGCTGTTTTATATATTTATTGTTATATTGTCCATAAGTTAGGGGACAAACCAATATTTTTTATTTTGCCTAAAATGGTTTTGTTTAATTGTACTTATAATCATGATCAACACATTAAAAGGCAAAAGTAGAAAGTCATTCAATGATTTTGAAAATAATAAAGTAAAAATATTTGGTATCGTCATCAGTATTGACATTACTGGGCCTGTATTTATTTGGTATCGGAGTGATGGCATTGTGATAAAAGTCAGAATTTTATAAGACAAATGTCAACATTTTGCATTAAAAAGTAATAATTTTACATAAAAATGTAATAATTTTACGATAAAATATTGCAATATTACAGAAACAGACAGAATATGATAAATAGAGTGATGGCAAAATGTTCAGTATCGGCCACCTCTACCATAAATAAGGCTTTGATCAAGCAGCCTTTGTGACATATTCCTGTCAATATGGCGAACTATCACAATATTTCATCATACAATGGACTATCAATGCACCTTTCCGTGTATCGTCATTTTTATTAATATTAATATGGCATTCTTGGTCAGTGAACTTCAAAGTGAGGGTTGACTTTTGCTTTAATAATGCGGAAGTGTCAAGAAAAGGTTCATGAATAAAATAATTGGGTGATACGACAAACTAGCTCAGCCACCTCCTTTGCCAGCGATCGTAGTTCATTTGGAGAAATATAGCGATAATCTGCAGCATCGCTATGTGGAAATATGATCATGACCATGAGGCATGTATCGTAACGTGAGGTACCACAAGATTCCCAGCCTGAAACAGTCGTGCCTCGCCACGTCGCGCTTCAAATATTGCGACTTCACCACATTAGAGATTTTTGGGAGATTTTAAAGCATATTCTACTATTTTTGGTCCTTAATTGAGAATCAAGCATAACAATGAATAACTAAACTAAAACATACCAATACTACAGTAATATTGGCCGCTAGGTGAGACCAACCCAATCAGTATCATGGCCACTGATTGGCTCAGCCTTGGGCAGCATTACACATTAAGTGTAAAGGTGACTTAAATGTGTTATTTTATGTCTCATTATTAGGGCTCTCATAATGCTAAAAATTTATTTAGAAGGTAATAAACATGTTTTTTATGCTTTAGCTATGAAAATGTATAATTGATGATTTTGACTTAGCGTAAAGGAATTTATCGCAGTCATGTCCGGAACTAATTACCAGCCATTACCAAGGGATTACTGTACTATATATTACATGATGTAACTTAAATACTCCAAATTAAAAATACGTCCCCTGGGTTTTTATATTTTGCTTTATTTACCATCTCCAAAATATATGCTTTTAACAAGCATTTTCTCTGACATATTTGTCACTTAAAACTGCCCCATGAAGCGATCATATTTCACTGATGGGTCCCGGTCCACTTGTTTGGTGCACACCAGGGTTCGGATGAGGGCATTCACTCTTGACCAAAGCAACCGTTTAACCCAGGGGTCAGCAACCTGCGGCTCTCGAGCCGCATGCGGCTCTTTAGTGCCACCCTAGTGGCTCCCTGGAGCAGTTTTAAAAAAGGATTGAAAATGGAAAAAGATGGTATGTATGTTTTTTGTTTGAGGACAAACATGACACAAAAATTCCCAATTGTTAGAAAGCCCACTGTTTAATATGTTTGTGTGTATGCTTCACTGATGAGAGTATTTGGTGAACATCGTTTTGTCCTACTAATTTTAACGGTTCTGGAACTCACCACAGTATGGACTGTGACGCAACAGTTTTTTTACATGTAAAATCTTCCACTCCTTCTTTGTTTCATTTTGTCTACCAAAACTTTTATGCTGTGTGTGAATGCACAAAGGTGCGCTTTGTTGATGTTATTGACTTGTTGGAATGCTAATCAGGCATATTTGGTTAGTGCATGACTGCAAGCTAATCAATGCTAACATGCTATTTAGGCTAGCTGTATGTACATATTGCATCATTATGCCTCGTTTGTAGGTATATTTGAGCTCATTTAATATCCTTTACCTGTATCCCCTTTGCACATATTTGTTTTGCATGTCTCATGACACATTATCTGTATGTAGTATTGGCTGCATTTCAGATAGTTGTGTGCCATGTTGTTCCAGACCACAGCAAACATTACCTAGCTCGCCAAAGATTGGAATAAATCCATTAGAAGAAGACAGTCTCCATTTCCTTTAACTTGGACACACACATCTATACCTTTTGGTCATTAAAAGCCAGTAATTTCCAGGAGTTATCTCACCTTCTGAGTAGCCTCTGATTTTGGTTTCTAATGTTGTAAAAATGTGTAGAATAAATATTAAATTTCAACATTTCTGTCAACGACGACTTACTTCAGCCTGCCACACAGTCATTTTAATTGTAGGCTATTATAGCTAATATAGACAATTACATCATGTGTTGTCTTCATTATAACACTTATATAATAATTTTAAAGTAATTTTGATAGTAGGCTATTATAGCTAATATAGACACTTACATCATGTGTTGTCTTCATTATAACACTTATATACTGCTTTTCATTTTTTGCGGCTCCAGACAGATTTGTTTTTTTGTATTTTTGGTCCAATTTGGCTCTTTTAACGTTTTGGGTTGCCGACCCCTGGTTTAACCCAACCAAACATGACAATATGAAGACTGTGTGAAATGTTGCATTGTTCAATTCCCGTCCTTGAATGGAGCAAAAGTTCAAAACAACATGTGCAGGATTGTTGAACAAGACAGAGCCTCCCTTCCAATGCAAACACACACAAGGCAGACTAAACAGGCGTACTCACCCAGTGCCGGGGGCTTCCCTCTGGGGAGCGAGCCTGATACCTCTGCAGGGCCACCCCTCCGTCGCCCTCCAGCAGCAGGGTGCAGTCCAGGTCGGGGTAGTGGTGGCTGGGGGCTGGAGGCCAAGGCAAGATGGTGGCCAAAGGGTAGTGGGAGATCATGCTGACCACCTGGACTGGATGGCGGCTCAGCACATGCCTGGACTTCAGCTCCTCTGGTTTGCCTTCACGGCAGTCAACAGAACTTTCCTCGAAGCTTCTGGTTCCCGCCTGCTGGATGCCAACACAACTCAAGCAAATGAGTGATTAAAACTCTGTTGTCTCTCTCCTTTCTTCCCTCCCTCACCATTCATCCCAGTCAGATGAGGAAAGGAGGGGCGGAGCCTTCACGTGGTGGACGCGCCTCCCCTCTGGACTCGGCCTCCCCCCCCTCCTGGATCAAGACCTGCGACCCACACACAAAAGCGGTGGGGGGAAATTTAGAGACAGGAAAGCTGAGAAAGACAAGAGGATGTTGTGGCAGATTTTCTAAGAACCGATAACAATGAGGCGCTTTTTCCATGCTGGATTTTTTTTTACACTGACAGGACACTTCATTAAGTACACCAATTGAATGACACGTTGTTTGTATTTCGTCACGTGACTTCTTCCCGGAAGTGAAAAGCAGTGGTGGTCAAGAAAGCTAAGATGGCTGTTGTACAGCGAGCAGCGCGCAAACTACCCGAGTACAAAAGAGGCTTAAATCTTCCTGCAAAAAACAGATACGAGCACAAAAATGAAACTATGTAACGGAATAGATCCCTATACTTTATCAAAAAAGATTTGTCGAGTGATAACAAGAATTATACTTTGGTTGTGTTTCCAGACATATCGAACCATTGTGCTCCAGACACCGTTCTACACGACAAAACGGATAAAAACTTGGAAAAGCATGGGAGTCTACAGCTTCTTTGTGGTATCAGGACTCTCCCGGATAAATATGCATCGTTTTTGCTCGGGTAGCAAGGTTGCATTTCATGATTTAACTTCGCATCTACAGCCATGTTTGTTGCTGTGGATGCGAGTAGCGTTTTTTCCCCCGTCTTTATCAAAATATAACTACCGGTATAGATGTCAACATTGTGTATGTGCTGAAAGCTTCATTTATGATTGCTGCCTCTGGTAAAAACAACTATTTTAGGTTTTGCTCACATTTGCTTTCTAATGTTTAGACCAGGGGTGTCAAACTCATTTTAGCTCAGGGGCCGCATGGAGGAAAATATATTCCCAAGTGGGCCGTAATGGTAAAATCATGGCATGATAACTTAAAAATAAAGACAACTCCAGGTTGTTTTCTTTGTTTTACTTTGGCCGAAAATAGAACAAAGCACATTATGAACATGTACAAATCCCAAATAGTCCCCATGGACAAAACACTTCAAGTATGTCAAAAATTCTGAGGAAATTGGTGAAGTTTAAAAAACACAATGATCTTAGACTTGGTCTCAGTGTATCTACAAAGCCAGGATTAAACTTTAAGTCACAGTCTTTCTGGGATTGAACAAAAAACACAACATGTAAACTCTTCTAGGTATCAAATACCTCCTTTGTCATGTCCACGTATCAATCCAGTGCTAACTCAACAGACCGTAAGACACGGAGGTAAAAACTATTCAAAAGTGTTAAGTTCACTTTCCTTGTGTTTGACAGAGACATTATCAGGGAGCAAGGGTGCCAAATGACAATGTGTTCGAAGCAGAAGATATAAAACGGCAGGTTTAAAGTTTCATGAGGGTTGAGGAGGAGGAGCCACAGTCACCCTTTACTGTGTACCTCTGTGTATAAACAGTTTGCTTGCCTAACAGAATTGCTATTGTGACATCCAGTGGACACATTTAGAACTGCAGTTTCTTTCGTTAAAAATAAAAAAATAAAAAAGCAGCTCATTTTTATCCTTGGCAGATTTATCACGCGGGCCGGAAAAAACCGGTTCCCGCGGGCCGTACTTTTGACACCCCTGGTTTAGACTCACCGAGTTGATGCTTTTTAAAAACACTCATAGCAAACATTTTTTTTAAGAAAAAATAATTATATGAAGATAAAACTTAAATGGGAAATAATCCATTAACAAAAAAAACAAACAAACCTTTAACAAAGTGATCACTGCAAACTTATGCATTCTTCAACTCAGCTCCCTTGGAATGGAGTGTGAGCTGCGTGATTTTCTCGTCGTCGTTTCGTAAAATCTTGCACTTTTTCGCCCTTCTTAGTAGCCTCTCAGAAGAAACTTTTATTCGTTTCGTGATTTGATCGATTCGTATAGCCAAACACAACACAAACATAAGGCATTTTTTCTTCAAGAAAGGCTAAATGGCGCCTAGTACCCATTGAGAACAGAGCGAGCTTGACCACCACCAGTATTCATTGGGCGGGACGTGAGCCGGACATGATGTCAGTAAAATCCAAGCAATAAGAGCCATCATCGAGCTATCATAAATTATTCAATAAGGTTGCAGGCAAAGTTTAAGGCAACATTTAACATACAGTGGTACCTCACTTTTGAGATAAAAGCTAATTGTTATGTTTTACGATGCAAGCAAAAATTTGAGTTACAAGCATCTCCGCCATGAGTCAGCGTAGCAGCTGTCAGAGTGAACCCTGTAAGACCCACCCAAAATATCCGGTCTATGGACATAACTTTGTTTGGGAAAGAGGAACGTGAGTGTGAAGGACAGTGCTGAGAAGAAGTGAATGATATTCATCAAAACATGACAAAGCAATTTGAGCGTATCACTACTCGTCTGCACTAATAATGAAGCAGAATGAGTCTATAATGCCCAGCCAAGAATGTAAAATAATATCAAAGAGGCGTACATTTATCAATGAAAATGTGAAAGCTGCTAAAGGATACCTAGAAGTAGACTCTGTACAATATAATAGTAATGCTGTACATTACTATTACATTACTTCATAAAACTACTGCAGTTGTTAGTAGTACAATCTATTGTATTGTTTTTATAGAATAGTCTTATATTAAAGTGTGCTTTTCCTTTTAAAATATATGTTACATGTTAAAATTCTGCTGTTTTGGGGGCCAAGCAAATTGATTTCAATTTATTTCAATGGGAGATGTTGTGTTGAGCAGTGTTGGGACTAACGCGTTACAAAGTAACGCGTTACTGTAACGCCGTTAGTTTCGGCGGTAACTAGTAATCTAACGCGTTATTTTTTTATATTCAATAACTCAGTTACCGTTACTACATGATGCGTTACTGCGTTATTTTACGTTAATTTTTATGTAGTATCGGCTAGAAACTGAGTATCTGAGTGTGTTTTATTCCAGCGAAGCAGAGACGTGCTTCTGATTCTTCCTCTGCGCTCTCTGTGTGTGCGTGTGACTGTGTGTCTGAGTGTGGGAAGGGGAGGGGAGGGGAGGGGAGGGGAGGGGAGGGGAGGGGGGGGGGAGGGGGGTGCGCAATACAACCGTTGGCCAACAAAAAAGTAACCACAGAACACTATACGCCTATACGGTATAGTGTTCTGTGGTTACTTTTTGGTTGGCCAAGCGGACGTGACGACAGGCTGTCCCCACTCAGATCCGCACAGACCGGGAGGGGGCGTGCCTTAAGTCCGGCTGGAAATCGGCAGAAATTTGGAGAATGGTTGTCCCAGGGAGAGGCAGTGAAATTCGGGAGGGTTGGCAAGTATGAGATATTCTCACTTCTTTTCTTTTGTCGAGCACAAAGAAAAGAACATTTTAGTTAAATGTAAGTTGTGTCTTGGATCAAAGATCCCGTCTACTGCCCAAAACAACAATTCAAATCTGCCTGGTTAGGCTCTGTGTATGTCACGTGTGCCTTCCTTAGGTGAAGCCAGCTTTACAGCTATGTTGTTGATTGATTGATTGATTGATTGAAACTTTTATTAGTAGATTGCACAGTACAGTACATATTCCGTACAATTGACCACTAAATGGTAACACCCAAATAAGTTTTTTAACTTGTTTAAGTCGGGGTCCAGATACAGATATATACTATCAAATATATACTAACATCATAATACAGTCATCACACAAGATAATCATCAGGGTATATACATTGAATTATTTACATTATTTACAATCCGGGGTGTGGGATATGGAGGGGGGTGGGGGGTTAGGTTTGGTTGGTATCAACACTTCAGTCATCAACAATTGCATCATCAGAGAAATGGACATTGAAACAGTGTAGGACTGACTTGGTAGGATATGTACAGCAAGTAGTGGACACAGAGAGAGAGATCAGAAAGTATAAGAAAAAGTGTCTACATTTGATTATTTACAATCCGAAGAGGTATTATGTGGAAGGGAGGGTGTTAGTTTAGGGTTGTAGTTGCCTGGAGATGTTCTTTTAGTGCGGTTTTGAAGGAGGATAGAGATGCCCTTTCTTTTACACCTGTTGGGAGTGCATTCCATATTGAAGTGGCATAGAAAGAGAATGAGTTAAGACCTTTATTAGTTCGGAATCTGGGTTTAACGTGGTTAGTGTTAGTGTTATTATGCTGTTTGTTACTTATGTATGTTATGTTGCAGCTATTTAAAATAGTTTTGTCAATTTGTTCTGGCCTGAAATAAATTGGCCCTTTGAAACATATCTTTGTCTTTGTGTGTTGTATGTAGAGCACATTGCTTAGCAGAGTTCAGTGATGCAAATGTATGTCAAGTTGATCAACAGATTGTATTATTCTCCAGTGCAATAACAGTACTAAAATGAAGGCTAAAAGGGCATTAATGGGAGCTTTAAAAAAAAAGAGTAGAAGAAGTAACTAAATAGTTACTTTTCACAGTAACGCATTACTTTTTGGTGTAAGTAACTGAGTTAGTAACTGAGTTACTTTTGAAATAAAGTAACTAGTAACTGTAACTAGTTACTGTTTTTCAGTAACTAACCCAACACTGGTGTTGAGATACAAGTGTTTTGAGTTAAGAGCTCCGTCAGAGAACCAAATTAAGCTTGTAAGTTGAGGTACTACTAAGATACAAGTGTAACAGTAAATGAACCATTGTAATTACGTTAAAGTATAAATGTCTCTCACAGGATGAATAGTCTGTTAAATTGTTATTTGATCTTTAATGTTCATTAAACATATCATAGATGTCTGCATGGTATAAAAAATAATTTTACGTAAATCATATTGTCGCCGCATATTGTCGGGATAAAATCAAACAAAAAGAAGTCAACATGTAATTAAATGTAAGTAATGAAATGAGAAAAACTTGAAATTTTGATACCAATAACTAATAATCATACACTTTGCCACCTATAACACAAAGCTGTAGGGTGGCGTGGCTCGGTTGGTAGAGCGGCTGTGCCAGCAACTTGAGGGTTCCAGGTTCGATTCTCGCTTCCGCCATCCAAGTCACCGCCGGTTGTGTCCTTGGCAAAGACACTTAACCCACCTGCTCCCGCTGGTTTAAATGTAGTTTAAATAATAGATTTCACTATGTAAAGCGCTTTGAGTCTCCAGAGAAAAGCGCTATGTAAATATAATTCACACATTGACTTTTCAGTATGCAGCCCTTGGTGGAAAAAGTTTGGACACCCCTGCCGTAAATGATGCCGTTAAGGCCTCTATTCAAATAACCACAGTCTCCCAAAGTCACGAGGCACGTGGTCTCCACAAGCTAATACAGTAAACCCTTGTTTATTTCTGTTAATTGGTTCCAGGCCTGACTGTGGTAAATTAATTTCTGCAAAGTAGGAATTAATAATTAAAAATCAAATATTTTCATAACAAGAGCATAAAAAAACCTTCTAAATAAGTTTTTCAACATTACAAAAGCCCACTAGACATGAAACAACACCCTTTAGTCACCTTTACATTGTTTTAATCCAATATACTATTGTAGGGACGGCGTGGCGCAGTGGTAGAGTGGCCGTGCGCGACCCGAGGGTCCCTGGTTCAATCCCCACCTAGTACCAACCTAGTCATGTCCGTTGTGTCCTGAGCAAGACACTTCACCCTTGCTCCTGATGGGTGCTGGTTAGCGCCTTGCATTGCAGCTCCCTCCATCAGTGTGTGAATGTGTGTGTGAATGGGTAAATGTGGAAGTAGTGTCAAAGCGCTTTGAGTACCTTGAAGGTAGAAAAGCGCTATACAAGTACAACCCATTTACCATTTACCATTTGTCTGAGGCTAAGCCAATCAGTGACCACAATACTGAACAACATGGTCTGATTGGTTCTGGTTCTGATGGCCAATACTACTGTAGTTAGGTATGAATACCGAATTCTTTACTTTTATAGGCATCGACCGAATTCCATCGGTATTTCCAGGCATGGATTCACAAAAAATGAAACTGTGCCAAATTTGATACCTTTGTGACTTTCCGTCCGGTTGCAGACTAAACATCGGCTCAAACCCTTGGCGAGGAAACAATCACTCAAGCAGCACTTAAACGGACTTAGTCAAGCTGTCTCTCGATGATGTTGCAATTTTCAATGCCAACAAAGCAAGTATGTATGCCTGATAGAAAACGCTAAAGCAGGGCTCCACTTTTCAAAATGTGCTAGCTTAATGCTAAATTACCTTGCTTTTCCATGCACATGCTACTGATTAGCATTTGCGATTTTACAGGTGATTTCAACACCTATAAATTTAGTAATGAAAACGACAACCAATATGTTACAGTCAAACAACTGGTGTGTAATAAGTACAATACATACAGCATAAACACTTTATTGGTGCAAAAAAAGACTAGATTGGCACATTCAACTTAAAGGCAAAGACTACTTCTTAGATAATACACTGTAGTCCAGAGCCAAGAGCCGCGTATAGAGAGAGTATTGCTAACCTCGGTTTCAGAGTTGGTCCCAAACATGCCGCCCTTTAGTTAGGTGAGTGGCTTTTGACCAATCCTTTAGGAGATTGTCTGGCCATACTTTTCCTGATTGGTCAAAAGCTCCTAACATAACTACAGGGCGCCATGTTTGGTACCAATTTTGAAACCAAATTTGCCATACTCTCTCTATGCACAGGTCTGCCAGAGCCTATACCAGTGGTTCTTAACCTGGGTTCGATCGAACCCTAGGGGTTCGGTGAGTCGGCCTCAGGGGTTCGGCGGAGGTGAAGACACATCCGACTTATCGTGTAAATAAAAACTTCTCCCTATCGGCGTATTATGGATACCCCCAAACAATGTTCCCTTTAATTTTCCATCTGATTTGCAGGTTGTTTGATTGATCGATTGAAACTTTTACTAGCAGATTGCAAAGGAAGAGAATACATCATATGAAACAGTACAGTTTACACAGTACAGTACATATTCCGTACAATTGACCACTAAATGGTAACACCCGAATAAGTTTTTCAACTTGTTTAAGTCGGGGTCCACGTTAATCAATTAATGGTAATGTGTGTAATTTGTTGTGAGTTCATGCACTGTGTTGGTTTTGTTCTTTGCACAAGGTGATGTTCATGCACGGTTCATTTTGTGCACCTGTAAAAAAACATATAACTTTTTCTTGAATTTGAAAAAAACAAAACATTTTATTTTTCACTAAAGAAGGGTTCGGTGAATGCGCATATGAAACTGGTGGGGTTCGGTACCTCCAACAAGGTTAAGAACCACTGGCCTATACCCTATTGCCATCTAACGTTTTGGAATCGCAACTGCATGCAAAGTCTACATAGTACTTGCAAATGAGACCCAGAAACGTAAGAAGAAAACAAGATATAACAACTGCACAACCCAGTTATAATACTCAGCTCACTGTTAAAAAAAAAAAAAATGGTATTGAGTACCGGTGTTGATTACCAGTTACCGTATCGATTCAAATGTGAAAACTACCTTACAGTAGTATTGATATTTTTAGTTCATTTAGCAATTTTTATGCTTGAAAATGCTTAATTTAGGCTAAAACTACGTAGATTATGCTTTAAAAAAAATCTGCTATAGAGCAAAGCCGCATACTTCAAAGTGTGGAGTCGCGAGGTACGACTGTAGGCCATGGGTTTCATCTCATTTCCGAAGCTATACACCTGACAGCCGTGTTAATTGACATGTGAGACATGCTAACTGATAGCATGGCATCGCTAGCACACATGCTAAGTGTTAGCATTTCAATGTGCGCATGGTAACATTTTAGGCTATCTCTGTAGCTCATTTTGTACAGTTACACCTAAAACTCACAGATTCTGACACTCGGCACCATCTTAAAAGCACGGCGGCTGCCAGCGACCCCCGGCTAGTGGTCCAGAGCACAGATAGCAGGCCCATCAAAATTTTCGCGGGAATTTTCTAGTTGTAATTATCATCGTAGATGCAGAATTACACAAGACATACATATATATATATATATATATATATACAGTGCAAGTATACACAGCGCATTGCAGTCAGTGATCACATCACACACCAGTGTGATGATAGTTATCTCACTTCAGAACAAACTCCAACGGAACTTTAGATATCACTGAGGTAATTAGTTAGTATTGCAGCGGCAAACTTTCTTATCATCGGCGCAGATCAAGATTAAAATATCGTCTTAAAACTAAATATGAATGTGAAGATGCGCGAGCATGAATGCTACATGGACAGCAAACAGAGGACAACAAACTGCTGGCTGCGTTTACCACAGATAAAGTAAACAATGCCTTTTCCAAATGGACAGCCACCGCATGTAGGACACTTAACATCTGAGGAGACCGAGTGCGGCAAGATGTCGTTCATGTCGCCAACTAAAGTTGTACAAACTACCTTTGAGGTATAAAAAGAGATCAGCGCTGTCATCTGAAAAGGTAAATAAACTTGTTTGTTTAAGCAACTGGTAAACTAACGAAGAGTAAGTGCAGATGTAAATGGTGCACTAAGTAAAATAATTTATGGGTGTGTTTACTGCATTATCTATTAATATACAGTACAGGCCAAAAGTTTGGACACACCTCCTCATTCAATGCGTTTTCTTTATTTTCATGACTATTTACATAGTAGATTGTCACTGAAGGCATCAAAACTATGAATGAATACATGTGGAGTTATGTACTTAACAAAAAAAGGTGAAATAACTGGAAACATGTTTTATATTCTAGTTTCTTCAAAATAGCCACCCTTTGCTCTGATTACGACTTTGCACACTCTTGGAATTCTCTCAATGAGCTTCAAGCACACCTGTGAAGTGAAAACCATTTCAGGTGACTGCTTCTTGAAGCTCATTGAGAGAATACCAAGAGTGTGCGAAAAAATTAATCATAGCAAAGGGTGGCTATTTTGAAGAAACTAGAATATAAAACATGTTTTCAGTTATTTCACCTTTTTATAAGTACATAACTCCACATGTGTTCATTCATAGTTTTGATGCCTTCAGTGACAATCTACAATGTCATGAAAATAAAGAAAACGCATTAAATGAGAAGGTGTGTGCAAACTTTTGGCCTGTACTGTACATCTGTACCTTGTTTGCTAAATTATTGCCAAGTAAAGGTGGGGGAAATAATCGATTTTTTAAATTAATCGCAATTCGGACATGACCGATTATGAAAATTGATTAGTGACCGTCAATAATCGATAATCGATTAATTTATTGTAAATAATGTAATGCAGATTGTTTCTAAAATGTGTCCGACTGCAGGGAGCCACTTCACTCAGAATATTACAGATGCACTGTTTTTAAAGTTGCAAGTGATAAACGCTTATATAGTGAAACGAGAAGAGATGTAAAACTGCATCAATATACATAAATTAATGACGCGTCAATAAACGATTTTTGATCGAATCGTGGCTCCTGAATCCTGAATCCTGAATCGTAATCGAATCGTGAGGTGCACAAAGACTTTCAAAATGTGCACTAAATTCACCAAGTTTTGAGCAAATCAATGACTTGCAATTTAGTAAAACATTTAAAAAATGTTTCTCTATGACATTCTGACTACAAAATAGCATTTTTTAATTCAAATATTGGGTTATTTTCTTAAGCAAATTTTAGATTAATGATTAATCATAATTAATCAGACTTCAAAACTGTCATTAATAGGGTTGAAAAAGCCCTTGTATATATAACATATTTAGTTGTCCTTGTCTTTAGAGCCGTCTTAATTATTCACTTTTGGCAACAATAAGCCACAGTGCGCAAAGGTCAAACCATCACAAATAAAATCAATGTGTAACATTCTATTTTTTGCCGGAACAAGACTCTTATGGCTATGTTGAGCGCACTCATACGTAAAAACTGCTGTGGTTGTTGCTGAGAAGAGGATTATTACACAGGAGCTGGCAGTGCACTGAAACACATAAAACAATGTGGATTTAGCTGTTCTAAGCAGTCAGACTTTGCATCCTGTTGTGTTTTTTGTGTGTGTAAAATAAAACAACCCACACGGCAGGGCAGCTTAAATCGCCTTGCATTTATTGTTGCACAAACTTGTGTTCCGTTGCAGACGTGACTCACAACGAGTGGCAACATTCCTCGGGATGCTTCATGCAATGTTTAGCTTTATATTTAGCGAGTGACTCATAACAGGGGGCTCTTAAGAAACATATCAATCATTAAAATGCCTGCGTAATGGGAGTTGATAGTTGGAAGTGACTGAGGGATAAATCAGTGAATGAAAGAACAAAAGAGAGAGACTGACAGACTTTTGCTGAAGTGGTGTCCTTCCTCCACTTCCTGTGCCGGCGGCTCGAAAACACGGTGGACATTACTGGACATCCTGTCGTCTTCTAACGGGGACACAAATGGAAAGTATGATTCACCTGTAAATCATGCAGAACATTACAGTCGTCCCTCGTTTATGGCTGTTAACTGGTTCCGGACATGAATGAAATGAGTTTATTTCGGTCATGTAATCAACCATTTTGTGTGATCAGTTTAACAGTACAGCTTATACATATTTAACAATCATATACATTTACACACAAAAATAAAAGGAAAAGGAATAGGCTGAAGCCAAGGCTTATATTTGCCTATCCTATACATTCACTGAAAATAAGATTACCTGGAACATCAACGTTCAAAAAATCAATGGGATGAAAGTAATTCTTTAGTATTTCACCTCTCAAGGCTTTCTTAAACCTTAACAAAAAATGACGTGTCTTCAACTCATCACTGAGCTTGTTCCACCATTTAACTCCTAAAACTGAAATACATTTGTATTTTATATTCCTTCTCACTTTACCTATTTCAAAAATCAATATCCCCCATAGATTATAGTTTTCTCCTCTTAATTTAAATAACCTAAGAATACAAGCTGGAAAGCTGTTTGTTCTCTACTCGAAACATAATTTCCATTGTTTTTAAAAACTCAATATCTGAACATTTTAACACATTAGAACTTATAAATAATGGATTGGTAGGTTCATAATAGCACACTTTGTGTATTATTCTAATTACCCTTTTTTGAAGTTTAATTATTGGGTCTATGTTTGTTTTATAAACATTTCCCCATGACTTGACCACGATAAATGAATTTCAGCGAAGTAGGAATCATTAATTATAGATCGAAAATGTTCATTGCTACGGTATTAAAAAAAACTGTTTAGGGCCTTCTAAGTTCTAAGTACGTATTTTAAACATTATGACAGCCTTCTAGGCAAGAAATAACACCCTTTAGTCATATTTACACTTTTTCATCCAATATAGTAATGTTGTCTGGGGCTGAGCCAATCAGTGCCCACAGTACTAAACAGCGTGCTCTGATTGGTGTGATTTCCTCTAGTGGCCAATAAGTCCCAACGATAGTCACACACACACTAGGTGTGGTGAAATTATCCTCTGCATTTGAGCCATCCCCCTGGGAGGTGAGGGGAGCAGTGAGCAGCAGAACTAAGGGAATCCTAGCATAAAGAAAACATGATTCAGGCAGCGGATCATAACAAATCAGAGCGTTAATCACTAGCTGGCAACTAGAGTGCTAATCGCTAGCTGACAACTAGCGCACAATTTCAATCAATCAATCAATCAAAGTTTATTTATTTATTTATATAGCCCTTACTCATCTGCCAATCGCTAGCTGACAACTACGGCGCTATTTGCAAGCTGGCAACTAGAGTGCTAATCGCTAGCAATCTTAAATGCTGGAATACAATAATATAATTATTATTATTTTTATTTTTTTAAACTGCAAGGTACAGGGAGTCGGGCGTGCTTAAACAACACTCCAGTGTGTTGCATTGATGTTAATGTGTATTAAAGAACATTTACATTTGCGTAGAAATAATACATATTGTAATATTCCAGGAATGTAGACTCATACATCTTATTTGTTTGTCTTGTCTTTATTGCACAAGATGCGACTCAACCACACAACAACCTCCATGTGCATCTCCCCTCTTTTCCCGGCAATACTATATTATATAGTATTGCCGTTATTATATACCGTATTTTTCGGACTATAAGTCGCAGTTTTTTTCATAGTTTGGCCGGGCTCCAGTGCGATTTATATATGTTTTTTTCCTTCTTTATTATGCATTTTCGGCAGGTGCGACTTATACTCCGGTGTGACTTATACTCCGAAAAATACGGTAGTCTATATCAGAGGTCGGGAACCTTTTTGGCTGAGAGAGCCATGAAAGCCAAATATTTTAAAATGTATTTCCGTGAGAGCCATATAATATTTTTTAACACTGAATACAACTAAATGCGTTCATTTTTAAGTAAGACCAACATTTTTTGAGTATAATAAGTCTCTTATTTTTTTAATAACATTTTTATTCTGAAGCTAACCAATAATAAATAAAATACCTCTTACCATTAATGCGACTTCTTGAACATGCGCGGTAGAAAACAGATGGATGGATTAAAATGCATGAGAATGTTTTATATTTTGAACGTTATTTTTAACACTGTGATTACCAGTGAATTATTCATTTCTTATCGTGTTAAGCAATGTCAGATAAGATTTATCTGAGAGCCAGATGCAGTCATCAAAAGAGCCACATCTGGCTCGAGAGCCATAGGTTCCCTACCCCTGGTCTATATAATAACGTGGACCCCGACTTAAACAAGTTGAAAAACTTATTCAGGTGGTACCATTTAGTGGTCAATTGTACGGAATATGTACTGTACTGTGCAATCTACTAATAAAAGTTTCAATCAATCAATCAATCAATCAATACGCTTTACTTACTATCATCAACGTCACTTCCCTATCGCTCGCCGGAAGTCCCGCCCCCCAGCCAAAGTCATTGGCTAACACCCCGTAGCAAGCCGCTACAATATGAAAAAGCCCAATTACATAAATATTTAAAAAAGTACCTCCCAAACCACTTGTTGAAGACCTTTATTCTATGGTTTTAATACGTTTTGAATGGATTGAATAGATTAAAACAATACAAATACAGTGAAACAATATATATATATATATATATATATATATATATATATATAAATATATATATTTTTTTTTTGTAACTCCGTTCCATAACATTTACTTTACAAAAGTTTTCACTGAAATCCAAATAAATTCTACTGTTTAATCATTTTTGAGATCATTTGAATTCAAACTTTTAACATTTAGGTAACACTTACTTGCTCACCGTATTTCAGCAGCGTCGTGGGTGGAAATCGTAATTCACTTTATTATTCGTAGTCATTCATACTTGTCGAACTATTTTCAAGTCGGGTGGGATTTTAAAGGCACGTTTAATGCTTTTAAATCAAGTTAATTATTAAATAACATAACATTTCCCGGATACTTCAGCGTCTTCTTTCGCGGGCTAAAATCCAAGCGAATCGCTTCCGGATCACGTGACATATCTAGTGCACTTGTCTTAGTTGTCCGGCTAAAATGGTGCCGTTTAACACACATTAATCTTAAAATGTCTATGGTTTAGCAGGCTAACACACTGTTCTTATAAATATTTGAACCAAAATTGAGGAAACGTGTGACGAGATTGCATTAAAAATGGGATAGTGTTTTGGGAAGTAATTGGACAGCCCTGTTTGCTTAAATACAAAGTCTACACTGCCATCTGCTGGTTAAAACAGGAACATAAACAACACTGCACTTCATGTATTATATTGTGAATCATTGTTCACAATTTACTTAAAACAATGTGCAATACAAATTGAATTACCAATACAAAATAAATATAAATAAAAGCAAAAAAAATAAAAATGTTGTAGATATATGTAATTACAACTATTGGCCATGTGATGGCAGTGCAACGCTTCAAAGTCCTGGAAGCATCAGGCTGTTAAAATGTACTTTTTAAAATAACTAATTGGCCACAAAGTCAAGTTTAACACAAACTGTTTACTACATGCAATTAAAAAGTAGACTGCAATCATTTAATATTGTTTCCTGTCCTCACAATATCACCTTCTGGGACCCCTAGAATTGGCCCTGTCAGGCCCTCCTGCTTGCAGGAAGTGTAAAACAGTAGGCAGTGTCTCACAGTTGGTGGTCCTCCAACATGAAACAGCTCAAATTCATTAGGAGGCTTTCAAGTGTTGTTGTTTTTCATACCATCAGCATGTTGTGTAAGCACCGGGGACCCACAGAAAGCTGCTGAGTGGCTCGTCTGCAGGCTCCTGTGGTCTCATCAGCAGGTCCTAGGAACAACCGCAGTGTGTTTGTGCTCACTGTGCAAGCGGATAAACACAAATAAACTCGGACTTCATGAAAGGAGCAACTTGTATGAAATAACAAATAATAGAATAATCTCTTATAGCATGTGGTGTAGGAAAAAGAGCGTGAAAAAAAACATGATGACATAAGTAAGTGTGCTTGTAGTTTAGGGCTTTTTACACTGATGTATATCTGACCTCGAATAGGGATCATTTTCCAAAAAAATGATGTATAATAGCAATAATAATATACATGTATATACCGTAAAAGTCACCAAATATCTGTTAAATATATTATTATATTTATGATAGTTTAAATTGGATAATGCATAATTTTATTTGTATTGTTTACATTATTTTGTGATCATAATACAGAAGCGTTTTTACAATACTATTTATCATGTATTATGACAAATTATTTTTGTGTAGTATTTATTAGGGGTGCTGGAAAAAAAACACGATTCACATCCGAATCACGATTGTTATTCATTCCGATAATGAAAGTATTCATTATTTTTGGGAATCTTTTTTTTTCTTTAACGAATACATTTTTAAAAAATACATATTTTTAAGCCTGCAAATTCACGTTTGTCCGCTGCTTGTATACTGTACGTCAGAAGCCAAGAGGATGTTTTGGAACCTGTAACTTGTTAAAAAAAAAAAAAGAAGAAGAAAAAAAGGATTTACAATAATTGTTATACGAAATGATATATTGCGAAAATAGGTTTGAACCGAGAATCAAAACGTGAGTTATTATATTTTTCGATATATTTGACACAATACTATTTAGCATATACTGATGGATCTAAAATATATTTTTACCTATACTATTATATTTATACCGGTAATCGTTTAAGTTTAGATATAGCTGACCTATAATAGAGTTGCATACTCTTAATTGTATCTTTTTTTTTTTTTACAATATTTTGTATTAATGATAATAATGACAATAAAATAGTGTATAGATTTACAAGTTCAACGTATTAGATATTATTAGAAATTAATTGAATGACATTTTCTTTGTCGTATTGTGGGTGCTGAAAATAATAAATTCCTATCTGAATCCCCATTTTTATATATTCAAAAATTTTTAAAGCTTGTATTAAAAATATTATTTATAAAATATAATTTTTATATCCGAACCCATATTTTTAGCTACATATACTGATATATCTAAAAAAAAAAAAAAAAATACTATATATAATACTTTACGTTTCTACATAGCTGACCTATGAGAGTTGCAGCCAAAGAATCTGAATTGAAATGTAAGTTGTAAAGATTCACATCCCTAGTATTCATATTTTATGTTCTTACATTAAAAATATAAGTTATTTATAGAATAATATTTTATATACAGTAATTTACTATATCTGAAATAGTATTAAATATTTATAAAATGAAATGTTTATACATCTGACCCCATATTATTGAGAATATACCGATTCATCTAAAAAAATACATTTTTGTTATGTGTAACTAGGGTTGCAAATATGTGGAAAGTTTCCGGTAAGTTTCCGGAAATTAACCTCGGGAAGTAAAGCACGGGAAGTTTGAAAATATTGACCATTTTTTGATTATTCAAAGTTGGACACCGTCCATGGGAATTAACGGGAATTAATGGAAATTTGGGGTAATTTATAATAACCATCATATACGGACATAAATATAAAAATGTTGTGGTCATAATAAGCAGACATGTATCCAAACATTTGTAATACAAATTAATTTTTGTGAGCAGAACTTCATCAAACATAAAAAAAAACATCAATGTTGATTGACTGAAAATAAATGATGCCCCCCAAAAAGTCCCATTCAAAATGTAAAATGAAAGCATTTAGTGAAGCTTCTCAAGCCTCTGTTTTTTGCATTTTTCCTCTGCATCCTTTCTTCCTGGACCTCATCAACGTCCTCCTCAATGTCCACTTCCTCCACATCTGACTTGTCGTCATCTTCAGTGTCGCTGTCCAACCCTGTTAAGGAGGGCTCTGTGTCAGGTTCAAAGAGCCTTAGGTTTGCCCGGATGGCCACCAGTTTTTGGACCCTTGCATTCGTGAGCCCGTTGCGAACCTTCGTGTGCGTGTTTCCAAACAGTGACCGGTTGCGCTCGGAGGAGGCTGATGTGGGTGGGATTTGGAGGATGACTGAGGCTACAGGTGCAAGGGCCTCAGATCCACAAAGTCCCTTCCACCAGGTGGATGCAGATATGTGCTGGCATGACCGCCATATCCAATCCCCTTCCCAAAGGCCTTGCTTGGTACGGTACTTTGCCAGACTACCGAGGACTTTGCCTTCATCAAGACCCAGATGGTGAGACATGGTAGTAATAACAGAGTAAGCTCTGTTGATCTCTTCACCAGAGAGTATGCTCTTCTCATGGTACTTTGGGTCCATCATGTATGCTGCTGCGTGTATTGGCTTCATGCAGAAATCTTGGCGCTTATCCATTGATTTGACCACTGCGGTTTCCTCTGCTTGGATCAGCAGGGAAGTGGGCAGAGCAGTTTGGATTTCTTCTTTGAGCTCAGCAAACAGACATTGAACATCTGACAAGACGGCATCATCACCTTCTATCTTGGCAATAGCTGCTGCTATTGGTTTGAGGATTGTCTGGCTGCTAGTCACTCTTTCCCAAAACACATCTTCCAGCAGGATTCTCTTGATGGGACTTTCGAGGGACTCAGACTGGGATATGGCCATCTCTTGCAGAGACTCCTTCCCCTCCAGTAGGCTGTCGTACATGATGACAACCCCACCCCATCGAGTGATGCTGGGGAGCTTCAGTGTGGTGCTCTTGTTTTTTTCATTTTGCTTTGAGAAGTAGATTGCTGAAGCTACCTGTTTGCCCTTCACATATTTCACTACTTGTTTTGCTGTCTTGTACAGTGTGTCCATTGCCTTCAGTGCCATGATGTCCTTAAGGAGGAGATTAAGAGTATGGGCAGCACAGCCAATCGTTGTTATTTGAGGGTAGGTCTCCTCCACTTTCGCCCAAGCAGCCTTCATGTTCGCAGCGTTGTCAGTTACAACTGCGAAGACTTTCTTCGGTCCAAGGTCGTTGATGACTACTTTCAACTCCTCAGCAATGTAGGCGCCTGTGTGTCTGTTGTCCTTTGTGTCTGTGCTCTTGTAGAATACTGGTTGAGGGGTGGAGACGATGTAGTTGATAATTCCTTCTCCCCGGACATTCGACCACCCATCAGAGATGACTGCAATGCAGTCTGCCTTGTCAATGGTTTGCTTGACCTTTGCTTGCACTCTGTTGAACTCTCCATCCAGCAAATGAGTAGATACGGCATGTCTGGTGGGAGGTGTGTATGCTGGACGAAGAACATTCAGAAATCTCTTCCAATACACGTTGGCTGAGAGCATCAGACCAGTTGCATACACTGCTCGAGCAAAACATTCATCAGCATTTCTCTGGCTGCGTTCATCCATTGAGTCAAAAAATCTTCTGATTCCAAAATGACCAGGAGCTGTTGGGATGGTGTCTGAATCTGCTAATGATGCAGCTGCATCATTTTCACTTCGAATGGAAGCAGAGGAACTCTTGTCTGGGGATGCTTGTTTTGATCCTTGAGGAAACTTTGGGCACTTTTTTATATGCTGCTGCATCTTTGTGGCA
Source organism: Nerophis lumbriciformis (assembly GCF_033978685.3). NCBI lineage: Eukaryota > Metazoa > Chordata > Actinopteri > Syngnathiformes > Syngnathidae > Nerophis > Nerophis lumbriciformis. The sequence goes on along the minus strand of NC_084565.2, from coordinate 28,517,736 downwards.
TTTTTGACGTAGCTCTTTGCACAGTATTTGCAAATGTACACAGCCTTTCCGCCTACATCGGTTGGGGTGAAATGTCTCCACACATCAGATGGTGTACGTGGCATTATTCTGTAGAATAAGATGAGAAGCTTGTAAAACACTAATGCCATGCCACACACAGATATAAATAGTCAGCTAAACCAGTGTTTTTCAACCTTTTTTGAGCCCAGACGCATTTTTTCCATTGAAAAAATCCAGAGGCACACCACCAGCAGAAATCATTAAAGAATGAAACTCAGTAGACGATAAAAAGGATATGGATATGACTAAACCATAACCAAGCATGCATCACTATAGCTCTTGTCTCAAAGTAGGTGTACTGTCACCTCCCGTCACATCACGCCGTGACTTATTTGGAGTTTTTTGCTGTTTTCCTGTGTGTGGTGTTTTAGTTCTTGTCTTGCGCTCCTATTTTGGTGGCTTTTTGCTGTTTAGTTGGTGTTTTCCTGTTGCAGTTTTATGTCTTCCTTTGAGCGCTAACAAGAACATTTAAGTTGTTGCTATCTTTTTTTGTGTGGACATTGTTGATTGTCATGTCATGTTCAGGTGTACATTGTGGACGCCGTCTTTGCTCCACAGTAAGTCTTTGCTGTCGTCCAGCATTTTGTTTTTGTTTACTTTGTAGCCAGTTCAGTTTTAGTTTCGTTCTGCATAGCCTCCCCTAAGCTTCAATGCCTTTTCTTAGGGGCTCTCACTGTCATGATCCGTGGTCCGGATCATATTTTTGTTATGTTTTGTTAGTTTTTGACTCCATAGTTCCTGTTTTTGTGCACCCTTGTTTGTTTTAGTTACCATGCCGACTTATTAGTTTCACCTGCCTCTGGTGTTCGGGACACGCACCTGCTCTAATCAAGAGACCATTATTTAAGCCAGTCTTTGCCAGTCAGTCGTTCTGGCGTCATTGTTTGTTTCATGCGATACCATAGTTCATGTTGCTCCTTTTCATGTCCGATTCCAAGTTTATGCTAGTTGTTCGATTCATGCCGTGTCCACGTAAGTGTTAGTTGTTTCATGCCACAGTTTGATACAGTTTCTCTATGTTCATAGTTCTTGCTAAGTGTTCACGTCTATGTTTCCTGCGTTAAGTTTTTTGTTTGTTCTTTAGCCTCTCGTGTGAACGGCACACTTTCCTTCTGTTTTGGTTCCTGTCTTTTCTGATGTGTAGAATTAATTCATTATTAAATATGTTCCTACCTGCAAGCCTCTCTCCCCCCGTCGTGACACTCACCTTTTGTTTGTTTTTGGTTTAAGCAGTGGACACCTTTTTACCTGCACGCTGCCTCCCGCTGTCGCCTGCATATTGTGATCACGACAAACCCTTGTCGTCTCACACGACGTGTTCCCGACATCTACAAAGCAATTAGATACCGGCTGCCACCTACTGGTATGGAAGATAATTACATGGTTACTCTGCTCTAGACAGCACCGACACTCAACAACGGCACATTATTTGCGGATTATAATGACTGGCTTGCAAAAAATATTTTTAACCCAAATAGGTGAAACTACATAATCAACCACCAGGCGCAGTGGTTGAAAAACACTGAGCTAAACAATTGGAGTAGTCTTTAAAAATATTTTACTGATGGAAAAATGAATAGAAATAGGCTAGATGAATAAATGAACACTCAAACAGCATGCTGAATCAAACTACAACCCACATTCTTCTATGACAACAGAATGGCTAGCAGAACAGAAGGCAGAGGAAACTACACGTTTTGATTTAGTATTTGCTAGTTGAACTTTACAGATCACAAAAAAGGTAAATTCGGATCACCAACGCTGTTAGCATAAATGAATGGGATTTAACATAGAGAAAATTAGCATCACGGCTAACGGAGAAATATTTTAAGTTAAGTTAAAGTTAAAGTACCAATGATTGTCACACACACATTTGGTGTGGTGAAATTTGTCTCTATTTGACCCATCCCCTTGATCACCCCCTTGGGAGGTGAGGGGAGCAGTGGGCAGCAGCGGTGCCGCGCCCGGGAATACATTTTTTGGTGATTTAACCCCCAATTCCAACCCTTGATGCTGAGTGCCAAGCAGGGAGGCAATGGGTCCCATTTTTATAGTCTTTGGTATGACTCGGCCGAGGTTTGAACTCACAACCGACTGATCTCAGGGCGGACACTCTAACCATTAGGCCACTGAGTAGGTGGCCTAGTGGTGGGCCACCACTGAGTAGGTGGCCTTTCAGTTCATTATGAGACTGTGGTGGTATATAAACCTAGCTAGTTAGAGATATTGGCCCCAAAATCATTTAACAAGTACAGGAACAGCTAGCTAGCTTGAGTGGAAGTCTGCTGGAGTGGTCTACAGTCATACAGTAACAAGCAATTACACCTCTATTAAACTTAAATACCGTAGATCAAATATATTTACCCCAGTAATATCATCAAAACTTACCTGACTGGATGGAGTCCTTGGGCTCAAATACTAGTGTGGCCTCAATAGCCCTGCTGTAGTGTGTAGCATGCTGGGAATTATCTGCACATGTGATGGAAGAATGCACTGCACATGTGATGGAGGAATGAATGCACAGTGCAGGGTTGAAATTCAACTGGATTTGCATTAAATCTGGTTGTTTTAGCTAATAATCATGCTGCAAGATCTAGCATGTTGCATTCAATGTTTATTCCCAACAAATTTCCCATTAATTCCCATATATTCCCGTTAATTCCCATGGAAAGTTTCCAACTTTGAATATTCCCGGAATTTTGCAACCGTATTATTTTTTGTAGTAGTTAAATATGTATACAAGTCAACAAATAGTTATTACACGTTACAGTACAGTACATTAAAATATAGTTTAAAATACAGCATCTAGTATTTAACAAATATGGTTATATTTTTTTCAATTAGTTTTCCAAGCTAATATTTGCTACAATATTGATCAAATATATACTGTTATGAAGCAAAAGTGGGCCCATTTAAGTACAAAACCCAAAACCAGTAAAGTTGGCACGTTGTGTAAATGGTAAATATAAACAGAACAAAACAATGATTTGCAAATCCTTTTCAACTTATATTCAATTGAATAGACTGCAAAGACAAGATATTTAATGTTCGAGCTGAGAAACTTAATTTTTTTTGCAAATAATCATTACCTTAGAATTTAATGGCAGCAACACATTGTAAAAAAAGTTGGCACAGGGGCATTTTCACTACTGTGTTACATGGCCTTTCCTTTTAACAACACTCAGTAAACGTTTGGGAACTGAGGAGAGCAATTTTTGAAGCTTTTCAGGTGGAATTCTTTCCCATTCTTGCTTGATGTACAGCTTAAGTTGTTCAACAGTCCGGGGGTCTCCGTTGTGGTATTTTAGGCTTCATAATACACCACACATTTTCAATGGGAGACAGGTCTGGACTACAGGCAGGCCAATCTAGTACCCGCATTCTTTTATTATGAAGCCACGCTGTTGTAACACGTGGCTTGGCATTGTCTTGCTGAAATAAGCAGGGGCGTCCATGATAACGTTGCTTGGATGGCAACATATGTTGCTCCAAAACTTGTATGTACCTTTCAGCATTAATGGTGCCTTCACAGATGTGTAAGTTACCCATGCCTTGGGCACTAATACACCCCCATATACCATCACAGATGCTGGCTTTTCAACTTTGCGCCTATAACAATCCGGATGGTTCTTTTCCTCTTTGTTTCCGGAGGACACGACATCTACAGTTTACAAAAACAATTTGAAATGCGGATTCGTCAAACAGAACACTTTTCCACTTTGCATCAGTCCATCTTAGATGAGCTCGGGCCCAGCGAAGCCGGCGGCGTTTCTGGGTGTTGATAAATGGCTTTGGCTTTGCATAGTAAAGATTTAACTTGCACTTACAGATGTAGCGTCAAACTGTAGTTACTGACAGTGATTTTCTGAAGTTTTGCTGAGCCAGTGTGGTGATATCCTTTACACACTGATGTCGCTTTTTGATGCACTACCGCCTGAGGGATAGAAGGTCCGTAATATCATCGCTTATGTGCAGTGATTTCTCCAGATTCTCTGAACCTTTTGATGATATTACGGACCGTAGATTGTGAAATCCCTAAATTCCTTGCAATAACTCGTTGAGAAATGTTGTTCCTAAACTGTTGGACAATTTGCTCACGCATTTGTCCACAAAGTGGTGACCCTCGCCCCATCCTTGTTTGTGAACGAATGAGCATTTCACGGAAGCTGCTTTTATACCCAATCATGGCACCCACCTGTTCCCAATTAACCTGTTCACCCGTGGGATGTTCCAAATAAGTGTTTGATGAGCATTCCTAAACTTTCTCAGTCTTTTTTGCCACGTGTGCCAGCATTTTGAAACATAGTGCAGGTATTAAATTCCAAATGAGCTAATATTTGCAAAGAAATAAAGTTTTCCAGTTCGAACGCTAAATATTTTGTCTTTGCAGTCTATTCAATTGAATATAGGTTGAAAAAGATTTGCAAATCATTGTATTGTTTTTATTTACCATTTACACAACGTGCCAACTTCAATGGTTTTGGGTTTTGTATTACAATACTGTACAGTCGAGTACAAGTCAAAACTTAAAGTAGTACAGTTCTGTATTTAATTGATATACTGTATTTAATTCTGCATTTTAGACCCATGAACACGTGTGTGCGCTATTGTCTGGACAACACTGGTATGAGGAAGTTGTTTTATTGGTTCGACAGCACATGGAAGAATGAATTGTACATTGGGAATATTTCATTTTTAGTTACTTTATGAAGGATGTGTGATGATAACTGTCAGGACCAGCCTGCTGCAGTGTTCGGCAAGAAAGGGCTGTACTCTGTAGGTGTGTGTGTGCGTGTGTGTGTATGGTGTGTGTGTGGGGTGTGTGTGTCAGTGTGTGTGGCACAGCACATGCACACTTGCAAACTGGAAAGCTTTTAAATAAGATAAAAAACAACAGCAGTGTGATTTGTGAGTTTCTATGGAGACACCCAAAGGGGAATAAATTAAGGCACTTCCTGCTATGTGTGTGTGTGTGTGTGTGTGTGTGTGTGTGTGTGTGTGTGTGTGTGTGTATACAGTATTTCTGCTTCAGTGTGTCTTTCCAAGTGTGCACACCACACAGTCTCCTCTCTCTCTTGATCACAGTTCATCCCGCGAGGCTCTGGCTGCAGGTGGCGGCGAGTCCCCCGTGACGCTGTTCTGGGCCACGGTGAGTATTTGACCCTGCTGGGCGGTC
>NC_084565.2:28487500-28510000 GCF_033978685.3 Nerophis lumbriciformis | reverse complement strand
TGGGACATCAATCTAAAAGTATAATTGCATTTTTATATATAAAATGTGAACCCTCCTGCCACATTAAAGATCTGCGATGAGCATTTTTGCATTCGGCCCCGTCATATAGAGGACCTTTGACTACATTTTTGCTGTAGGTCCTCAAAAACAGCAGTACGTTCCTGTACTATAAACACAATCCTAGAATAGCCTTTTTGCAGCAGATTACAAAAAACTGCAAAGCTCATGTCATATAAAGGACCTTTGACTACATTTTTGCTGTAGGTCCTCAAAAACAGCAGCATGTTTCCGTACGATAAACAGAATCTTAGAATAGCATTTTTGCAGCTGATTACGAAAAACAGCAAAGCGCTTCTGTCATATAAATGATTTTTTACTACATTTTTGATGTAGGTCCTCAAAAACAGCAGTACGTTCCTGTACTATAAACAAAATCTTAGAATAGCCTTTTTGCAGCAGTTTACGAAAAACTGCAAAGCTCATGTCATATAGAGGACCCTTGACTACATTTTTGCTGTAGGTTTTCAAAAACAGCAGCATGTTTTTGTACAATAAACAGAATCTTAGAATAGCATTTTTGCAGCTGATTACAAAAAACAGCAAAGCGCTCCTGTCATATACAGGGTCTTAGACTACAATTTTTGCTGTAAGTCCTTAAAAACAACAGCATGTTCCTGTAATATGAACATAGTCTTAGAATAGCATTTTTGCAGCGGATTACGAAAAACAGCAAAGCGCTTTGGTCATATAAAGGATATTTGACTACATTTTTGATACAGGTCCTCAAAAACAGCAGTACGTTCCTGTACTATTAACAACATCCTAGACTAGCACGTTTTTTTTTAATTTTTTTGTTTTTTTGTCATAAAAAAATACAATCATGTGTGCTTACGGACTGTATTCCTGCAGACTGTATTGATCTATATTGATATATAATGTAGGAACCAGAAATATATAAAAAAAAATATATATATATATATATATTTTTCTTTTTTCTTTTTTATTTCTTGTGCGGCTGTACATCCTCAAAAACAGCAGCATGTTTCTGCACGATAAACAGAATCTTAGAATAGCATTTTTGCAGCTGATTACAAAAACAGCAAAGTGCTTCTGTCATATAAAGGATCTTTGACTAAATTTTTTATATAGGTCCTCAAAAACAGCAGTACGTTCCTGTACTATAAACAAAATCCTAGAATAGCATTTTTGCAGCAGATTACGAAAAACTGCAAAGCTCATGTCGTATAGAGGACCTTTGACTACACTTTTGCTGTAGGTCTTCAAAACCAGCAGCATGTTTCTGTACGATAAACAGAATCTTAGAACAGCATTTTTGCAGCTGATTTACAAAAAACAGCAAAGCGCTTCGGTCATATAGAGGATCTTTGACTACATTTTTGATATAGGTTCCTCAAAAACCGCAGTACGTTCCTGTACTATAAACAAAATCCTTGAATAGCATTTTTGCAGCTGATTACGAAAAACAGCAACGCGCTCCTGTCATATACAGGATCTTAGACTACATTTTTGCTGTAGGTCATCAACAACAACAGCATGTTCCTGTAATATGAACAGAATCTTAGAATAGCATTTTTGCAGTTGATTACAAAAAAACAGCAAAGCGCTTCTGTCATATAAAGGATCTTTGACTACATTTTTGATATAGGTCCTCAAAAACAGCAGTATGTTCCTGTACTATAAACAAAATCCTAGAATAGCATTTTTGCAGCTGATTACGAAAAACAGCAAAGCGCTCCTGTCATATATAGGATCTTCGACTACAATTTTTTCTGTAGGTCCTCAAAAACAACAGCATGTTCCTGTAATGTAAATATAATCTTAGAAGAGCATTTTTGCAGCTGATTACGGAAAACAGCAAAGCGCTTCTGTCATATAGAAGATATTTGAGTACATTTTTGGCATATAGAGTAGTGGTCCCCAACCACCGGGCCGTGGCCCGGTACCGGTCCGTGGATCGATTGGTACTGGGCCGCACAAGAAAAAAATTAAATAAATAGAGGATCTTTGATAAGCGCTTGTAATTTTTTTTGCCATAAGTTATTAAAAATAGCAGAGCCCTCCTGTCATACAAAGGAACTTTCAAATGTTTTTTCAGTTTGTTCTTAACAACAGCGCAGCACTCATGTCATATATATGATCTTTGTAAAACATTTTTTTTGCAGTAGGTCCTTAAAAACAGCAGAGCACTCTTGTGTTACATAGGATCTTTGACTAGTGTTTATTTGCTGTACGTTATTCAAAACAGCAGAGTACTCCTGTCAAATAGAGGATCTTTGATAAGATTGTATTTTTTTTGTTTTTGCCATGAGTTATTAAAAATAGCAGAGCACTCCTGTCATACAGAGGATCTTTCAAATGTTTTTGCAGTTTGTTCTTAACGACAGCACAGCACTCATGTAATATATATGATCTTTGTAAAACTTTTTTTTTTTTTGCAGTACGCCTTTAAAAACAGCAGAGCACTCTTGTGTTACATAGGATCTTTGACTAGTGGTTTTTTTGCTGTAAGTTATTCAAAACAGCAGAATACTCCTGTCAAATAGAGGATCTTTGATGAGCGTTTTTTTTTTTGCCATAAGTTATTCAAATTAGCAGAGCACTCCTGTCATACAAAGGAACTTTCAAATGTTTTTTCAGTTTGTTCTTAACGACAGCGCAGCACTCATGTTATATATATGATCTTTGTAAAACTTTTTTTTTTTTTTTTTTACAGTACGTCCTTAAAAACAGCAGAGCACTCTTGTGTTACATAGGATCTTTGACTAGTGTTTTTTTTTGCTGTACGTTATTCAAAACAGCAGAGTACTCCTGTCTAATAGAGGATCTTTGATGAGCGTTTTTTTTTTTTGCCACAAGTTATTAAAAATAGCAGAGCACTCCTGTCATACAGAGGATCTTTCAAATGTTTGTTCTTAACGACAGCGCAGCACTCATGTCGTTTATATGATCTTTGTAAAACTTTTTCTTTTTGCAGTAAGTCCTTAAAAACAGCAGAGCACTCTTGCCATAAATATATTTTTGAGTAGTTTTTTTGCAGTAGATTTGTCAAAGAGCTCCTGTCATATACTGTATAGTCATCTTTGACCAGCTTTTTTTACATTATGTCCTTAAAAGCAAAGAAACACTATTAATACATCATAACATATCGTAGCAATTCCCAGATGCCACGATAGTTGATGCCCCCTAGTGGCTGTATAAGGCATGATATCAGTTGTAGTGTCCTAATTGTTTGCTGAAACAAGAAAACCAACTCACTTGGGGTGTTTGTTGAACATGACCGGCAGATACTCATCAACCGGCAACATCTTGGAGAAAGGATCCGCAGCCAGGAGCTTCCTGGCGCCTTGCAGCGACAGCACGTAGCCCAGCGTCCAGTACGAGTAGTCGGCCACCACCAGGTTGTTGACACCGTCCACCGAGCGCTCTGGCTGCTGCACCTGCATGCGCTTGCGCCCCACGTAGCTGAGGAAGAAGATGGAAGAAGATCCAATCATTATTTCCACAAACTGGCCATCACATTAGGTACGCCTGAATATGCCCAAATATAAGACACCATTTCGAAGACAGAGCGTCACCTAGAGATGTGTACTTGCAATCTAGCATGCAGTGTCAAAATGGTAAATACTTTTTGTCCAAAAAGAAGTCTTGAAAAAGAGGGGTCGTCTTATATTCGTGTCACTGAGGTGAGAACTAAAGATTGAGGTTCTCTCAGAGAAAACAAGCGAAACAAAGACCTGTGGTCAATAAGAGAGGGCATACCGTAGTCTTAAATGACTTGAGTTGTCTTATATTCATTTGTTATTTGATTGTTTACACAAGCAAACAAGCAGTTGGTGCAAAAATGTTGTCTTCTTATGTCTTTTTAAGAAATGTCAGGTACATCCGAAGAATACTGGATAAAATAATGTTTTTTTTCTGTGAAGAACAATGTTCCCTCTAATTTTCATGTGTGTGAGCAAACGCAAAAACTCCCTGAGCATTCAGTGGAGCCCATGTGAGCAACATCAGACGTGCACACTGTGGCTACACCAGCAGCACACCTGTCCCAAAACCTGACTAAATAACAAGTTAAATCTCCATCCATCCATCCATTTTCTACCGCTTGTCCCTTTCGGGGTCGCGGGGGGTGCTGGAGCCTATCTCAGCTGCATTCGGGCGGAAGGCGGGGTACACCCTGGACAAGTCCCCACCTCATCGCAGGGCCAACACAGATAGACAGACAACATTCTCTTATTATTATAACCAAATGACAGCAGTCATTTCCATGAGGTTATTTTCTAATATAAGTGTTTAGGCCCACTTACAATGACAATAACAACAAACATTGTTTTTCATGAACTGTGTACTTGTATTGTTTGTCTGGGTGGAGGTCCTGCTTTGGAAATAATGTGTACCCCTTTCAGATATTGCATTTAGTTCCCATTAAAACATTCACATGTTGTACAATGAGATGTAAGCAGGGGATCATGTGTACATTCCTGCAACTTCCTGTTTGTAAAAAATATATTTTTATTAGTATTTATTTAATATACTAACAGCATTTCATGATTAATATTTATAAATTAAAGATTCCTAATAAATGACACTAGAATAAGCACACATTTGATTGGTAAATCATAGTGCAACGACCTGGAATTACACTTATGTGTGGTGTTGGAGTTGTCCGACTTTTTGTGTGGCTGTAAACGCAACACTGGCTAAGTGCGTTATGTGCATGTGTTGGCGCAAGTGAGAAAGAGCGAGCGGCTGCTGTTGATATAACAAAGTTGGTTTGTACTGAAGAAAATGACCACTTTTGCGAGATATTTTTTTTACTAATGTTTGGTGATGTGTTTATGGCTGACAATAAAGAGTTTTGCTCAGTAAAGTGACGGATAGAATTCATGTCCTCAAAGCGTCTCGACAGACGTTACAATATTTGAACAATGATGACGATAACTGTTTTCTGTCGTGTCCGTGTCGTGTCGAAAATTGTTATGCGCTTATTTTTTTATTTGATTTTGTGCGTGGCATAGATTTGCCGTGCGCAGAGGACGCTTGAGCAGTGCGCAATTGCACAGGTGCGCACCTTAGAGGGATCGTTGGTGAAGAAGTCTCAAAGGCTAGCTTAATAAGATAGCCTTTATAATAATAAGCTTAACACGCTTATAATAAGCTTAACCACTACCGCACCTTAAATTGGAGTCCTTCAAATTAGCGCTGTCAAGCGATTAAAATATTCAATCGCGATTAATCGCATTTGTCTGTAGTTAACTCATAAATAATCGCAATAAATGCAATTAGATGGAATTTTTCACTTTAATAATTGTATTTTGGATGACAAATTTAAAATAATACAGCACTATTAACATAGGACTGGACAATGTGTTTGATGTTTGCGCATGTTTGATGATTAAACACGATCATTATTAGTGTTATAGCTCGGTTGGTAGAGTGGCCGTGCCAGCAACTTGAGGGTTCCAGGTTCGATCCCCCCTTCCGCCATCCTAGTCACTACCGTTGTGTCCTTGGGCAAGACACTTTACCCACCTGCTCCCAGTGCCACCCACACTGGTTTAAATGTAACTTAGATATTGGGTTTCACTATGTAAAGCGCTTTGAGTCACTAGAGAAAAGCGCTATATAAATATAATTCACTTCACAATTAAAACGGGGCAAAAACACACAAACACACACGTAGACACACCCATGCACGCACACGCACACACACTATCTTCAGGTACATCTTAAGAATAAAGCTGTATAAACCCGAGCATAAGACGTTACTAGACGTTTCAAAGGCAGGTTGTATATATATATTTTTTTGTTCTTCTATTTTTCCATAAAAATATATATTTTTAAATTATATGTTTTATATTCAGAGTGCCTTAAATTAAGGTCTATTACTAGTGATTTAAATTCCCTTTAGAGAAAAACAAACTGACAAACCAAAGCTAAAGAAAAGCATGTGCACTATGATTGATGGCCTTATAGCCAGGTCTCAGAGATTTATACATGCAAAAAATGTTTGTTGTTTTTAATGTCTTCGATTTTGTATTAAATGTCCAAAAACAGGTTTTAAAAAGAGTAATCCTTTATTTAGATTTGTCTTATATTGATTGTAATGGCTGGATATTATTATTTTAGAACACAGGTTTCCAACTCAAGTCCAGGGGGCAGATCTGCAATACTTTATGTCAGGGGTCCCCAAACTTTTTGACTCGGGGCCGCATTGGGTTAAATAAATTTGGTCGGGGGCTGGGCTGTATATATATATATATATATATATATATACACACACACACACACACACACACACACACACACACACACACACACACACACACACACACACACCGGTACTGTCTATGTTATTGATGGGAACATGCATTTTTAGACAATATGCTTTGCCTGAGTGGCTAGGAGACACCGAGAGTAACAAGCGGTAGAAAATGGATTAGAAAGGACAGATTAAAAAAAAAATTAATATAAAAAATAAAATTAAAATTAAATTTTTTTTTTTTTTTTAACTTGGGACTTCCCGCGGCCCAGATTTTGGACGCTGGCGGGCCGTAGTTTGGGGACCCCTGCTTTATGTGGTCGGTCACATCATTCAGAATGGCCCCAGTCGCCCTACACATAATTTTAAGCTGCCCGCCACAAGATTTAATTTATTTAAAGTGGCCCACCACATCATTTTATATGTTGCTGATGCAAATTGTGTAACAAGTCTATCATACGTTTATTTTTATTCATACAGTGTATATTCACAATTACAAACAGCCCTCTGAGAGCAGCCATAATTGTGATGTGCGTAAAACCTGTCATGACCTGTTATTCTTCTTAGTTTAATGCATGTTGCCAGCACTCGTAGCCCTGCGTTGTTTACTTTCCTATTGCTAGGAGCGCTGAGCATTACACACCGACTTCTGTTTGGTGATTAGGGCACACCTGCTGCCAATCCCAATCATGCCCCATCTGGCAGGGTTTTTGCTCGCCACTGTTGAGTTAGTTCGGCAGCATGGTGGAAGAGGGGTTAGTGCATCTGCCTCACAATACGAAGGTCCTGAGTAGTCTTGGGTTCAATCCCGGGCTCGGGATCTTTCTGTGTGGAGTTTGCATGTTCTCCCCGTGACTGCGTGGGTTCCCTCCGGGTACTCCGGCTTCCTCCCACCTCCAAAGACATGCACCTGGGGATAGGTTGATTGGCAACACTAAATTGGCCCTAGTGTGTGAATGTGAGTGTGAATGTTGTCTGTCTATCTGTGTTGGCCATGTGATGAGGTGGCGACTTGTCCAGGGTGTACCCCGCCTTCCGCCCGATTGTAGCTGAGATAGGCTCCAGCGCCCCCCGCAACCCCAAAAGGGAATAAGCGGTAGAAAATGGATGGATGGATGGATGTTGAGTTAGTTCGCTCTATGATACTATGAGGCTTTGACTGCTGGCGTCACGCTACGGTTTGCAGTTTATGTTTTTGCTCATACCATGCTAGGTTTAACGTGCGCTTGTGTTTTTTATGCCTTGTTATTGGATTAAATATTTCATTCTTAAATGCAAGCTACCGTCTGTCCTCTGCAACCTTGGAAACGCAAACACCACATCATGCTGAAACGCGACAAAACCAAGCCAAAGAAGTTCTTACATGAGGTCCCAGTCCAGCTGGGCTTTGTCTACGTCGTCCATGATAGCCTGTAGCCGTCGCTTGAACCGAGGTTCAAACCTCACGTCGTCCTCTAAAACAAGAACTTTCTGTAGGCCGCGCTCCACCACCTGTGCAACCCAAAATAACAAAACACCACCCAGTTTTTGCCTCATCTTGACAAGACACGCAAAAGCCGTGTTTAATGCTCCGAACGACCAACATGCTTTGACAGGTTGTGGCTTCGAGGTGGGCCGATACATTCACCTGTCTCCAGATGGAGTGATGGCTGAGGAAGCAGCCGATCTCGCCTCTGGTCAGGACCCGGCCTGAGTATGGGTCCTTGTAGTCCGGCATCATTTCTATTCCTAGGGCCTGCAGCTGGGACGTGTTCAGGGCTCTGAGAGAGGGAGAGAAGAAGAAGTCAAAAAGCTACAGCAAGTTCCAGCGTGTGGCTATGAAAGGCTGCCAGGTGGGAGGAGAGGCATTAGGACTTTCTCAGCAGGATTAGACTGAGCACAGTGAAGTGGAAGTCTAACCTGAGGCTTGGATAAGAAAGTGAGATAAGACAAACAATTTCAATTGCTGAACATTGTTATGGTTCAATCCACATCATTTGTTTGTGCCATTACGCATCTGTCTGTCCATTCGCATTATGTACAGCAGTGGTCCCCAACCACCGGTCCGGGAAACCGGTACCAGTCCATGACGCATTTGCTACAGGGCCGGAGAGCATACTTGCCAACCCTCCCGAATTTTCCGGGAGACTCCCGAAATTCAGCACCTCACCCGAAAACCTCCCGGGACAAATATTCTCCCGAAAATCTCCCGATTTTCAGCCGGAGCTGGAGGCCACGCCCCCTCCAGCTCCATGCGGACCTGAGTGAGGACAGTCTTTTTTCACGATGGGAGGACAACAGGGTGACAAGAACTAAATCATCCAGACTAGAGATACATTGTATTATTATGTTTATCTTACCTAAAAATAAATATATTTATTCATTAAAAAAAAATAAAAATAAATGTTTACTATATTTTGCTAAAAACATCAAAATTAATTGTATTTTTATTTGTATTTTTTCTGACTCCAGCCATAGAATTATACCGGTACATTAAAATAAACATATTTGAAATAATTAATTTTAAATTATCATAATAATTCATTTAAAATGACCATATTTAATTATTAAAATAATTGCTTGTTTATCAACAACTTTAGCATTTTATTTATTACATTTTGAAGCTCTCAGAAGCCAAGTTATGTTATATTCATGTTATATTTATGCAAGTTTGAAGTATCAATTATCTAAACACAGTTTTGTTTGCATATTTTCAGGATATATATATATATATATATATATATATATATATATATATATATATATATATATATATATATATATATATATATATGAAATACTTGACTTGGTCAATTCTAGCTGTCAATATACTCCTCCCCTCTTAACCACGCCCCCAACCACGCCCCCACCCCCCACCTCCCGAAATCGGAGGTCTCAAGGTTGGCAAGTATGCCGGAGAGAAACATTAAATAATTTATAAAGGACTGCATTTTCTCCGTCTTAACTTTGGCCTGTCCCACCTAGGGATGATGTTTGATAAGAAATTATCGAGTTCGAGCCTATTATCGAATCCTCTTATCGGACCGATTCCTTATCGATTCTCTTATCGAGTCCAGACAGGTTGTTGTATATGGAAAAAACACACAATATTTGGTTTAACAAAAGCTCACTTCTATTATAAGAAAAAATTAAATCTAATAAATAAATAAATATTGACTGTTACCCCCCCTAAAAAAATAAAATAAATAAATATTGACTGTTGTTACCCAAAGTATATTAAGTGGGATTTTTCAGAAAAACAAATATATACAGTAACACAAAAACAACCTGTCTCTGTGATCACTATAAGTGTATAAATTGGCCCTAATGTGTGAATGTTGTCTGTCTATCTGTGTTGGCCCTGTGATGAGGTGGCGACTTGTCCAGGGTGTTCCGCCCGAATGCAGCTGAGATAGGCTCCAGCACCCCCCGCTACCCCGAAAGGGACAAGCGGTAGAAAAATTGATGGATGGATGGATCTATTGGTCATTTTTATAGTGTCCAATTTGATGGATAACTTGCTTCGAAATCATGAGTTGAGCAGATATTTAAGTATTTATTTGGATTTTGACCAACAAAGTTAGATAATATAATATTTCTTGCAATATTGGACACTATTTTTCCCCTGTCAAACTAGAAAAAAAAAACCTAATACATTTAGTAAGAAAATAAGAAAGTAGAGAAAGAAAAGATAAGGTATTTTATTGAAACATATTATTTCCAGGCTTTTGCAGGCCATATAAAATGATGTGGAGGGCCAAATCTGGCCCGCGGGCCTTGAGTTTGACACCTATGCACTAGACCAGGGGTCGGCAACCCAAAATGTTGAAAGAGCCATATTGGACCAAAAATACAAAAACAAATCTGTCTGGAGCCGCAAAACATTAAAAGCCATATTACATACAGATAGTGTGTCATGAGATATAAATTGAATTAAGATGACTTAAAGGAAACTAAATGAGCTCAAATATAGCTACAAATGAGGCATAATGATGCAATATGTACATATAGCTAGCCTAAATAGCATGTTAGCATCGATTAGCTTGCAGTCATGCTCTGACCAAATATGCCTGATTAGCACTCCACACAAGTCAATAACATCAACAAAACTCACCTTGTGGATTCATGCACAACGTTAAAAGTTTGGTGGACAAAATGAGACAGAAAAAGAAGTGGCATAAAACACGTCCCAGAAAGTCGGAGAAAGTTATACATGTAAACAAACTACGGTGAGTTCAAGGACTGCCAAAATTAGTAGGACAAAACGGCGCTTGCCAAATACTCGAATCAGTGAAGCATGTTTAATATAAACAGTGCGCTTCATAACAATTGGGGAGGTTTGTGTCATGTTTGTCCTCCTACAGAAACCATATTAAAACAAAAAATATATTTTTTTCCCCTCATCTTTTTCCATTTTTCATACATTTTTGAAAAAGCTCCAGAGAGCCATTAGGGCGGCGCTAAAGAGCCGCATGCGGCTCCAGAGCCGTGGGTTGCCGACCCCTGCACTAGACACACCAATGAGCTTGATTATAGATGTACAATAAAACTCCTAATGGGAAGTTGCCTTTTGTTATATTTGTTATAACTTTGTGACATGATACAATGCACATTAATGAACACATCAGACAGAAAAGTGACAGATTGTAGGCAAAGGCTGATTTCCATCTGCATCTCATTGCAAACAAACACTAATTCAGCATTATAGTGAGTTCTATTTTTCATGCACTTATTCTTGCCGTATTTATCTGGCACAAGTGGAAAGCCGGTCCCTGAAAATAATGCCTACATTAAACCGGTCTGTGGTGCAAAAAAGGTTGGGGACCACTGCTGTACAGTACACATATGGAAACAATTGTCGGTCACATACGCATCTATTGTTATGTAAGCATCTGACTGTTCATACACAAGTCTAATGTAAAAATCCATCTGTCAATTCACATACACACATATGGTAACCTCCTGTTTGTCCATTCACATATACACATAATGAAAACAGGTCCGTCAATTAACAGATACTGTTAACATCGGTTTGCCCCTTAACATACAGTCATAATGTAAACATGTTTGTCAATTTTGCTAAAAGCTTGTCTGATCACACACACACACACACACACACACACACACACACACACACACACACACACACACACACACACACACACACACACACACACACACACACACACACACACACACACACATTCTTGTATTTGTTACCTTCTTGCCTACCTCTTTAGGACCACCCTTTCTAGATTTGTATTTACAGCATTAATAATATATACGCACTATGCAAATAAAAAAAGGTAAGCCTTCAGTTTTGTTTTTTTGTTGATTTTTTTTGTTTGTAATTGGTTTTTAATCTTCATTATTTACTTCAAGTTATTACAGTATGGCTCTATAAACATATTTTATTGTTCATATTAATTTTGGCCAAAGGGGGCGCATTTAAATTTCTAGGTTGATTGGCAACACTAAATTGGCCCTAGTGTGTGAATGTGAGTGTGAATGTTGTCAGTCTATCTGTGTTGGCCCTGTGATGAGGTGGCGACTTGTCCAGGGTGTACCCCGCCTTCCGCCCGAATGCAGCTGAGATAGGCTCCAGCACCCCCCTGCCACCCCAAAAGGGACAAGCGGTAGAAAATGGATGGATGGATGGATTAACACACACTTGTTATTTCATATGTTGATCAGAGGGGAAGCACTTTTAAAACTGCCAATTTGAAAAATCCCTCATTTCTGGCACCACCCTAATTTTGATAAATTTCACCACCAGGGGTGCAAATGAGACATTCTCTATTAGATGCAATGGTTTTCCGTATTGGGACCATGATTTTGGTCCTAACTTGTTCACCGGTCCTCATATGGAAGCTACTTTGCTTTGTTTATGTCTCAAGAAGGGTAGAAATACAACACACACACACACACACACACACACACACACACACACACACACACACACACACACACACACACACACACACACACACACACACACACACACACACACACACACACATATAAATAATATCCACTTAAAGTACCAGTAGAGTAGAAAAACAATATGCTAAATTGTGTTTCAGTGTATCTGTTAAACCATATCCAATTGTATTTACAATACGCAAAGTATGTGGAAATACCGTCTAAATACCGCTAACACAGACAAAGTATTTTTTAGCAGCGCATTAATAACAGAGAGCTAGCGAGCTTATGCTGCTATAATGAGCCGGCCAGTGTTCTGCTGTTGGTGTGCAGATCGCGTCTCAGCTGATGGAAGTTTATTCTAGATTATAAATCATGCCTCTCATCTGGATAATAGGAGATTTTAGCCATAAACCGAGAAGTTATGTGTTATACTTGTACATGTATTCGGTTATACTTGAAGACAGTGTGGCGCGGTTGGGAGAGTGGCCTTGCCAGCAACCTGAGGGTTCTTGGTTCGATCCTGTGCTTCTCCCAACCTAGTCACGTCCGTTGTGTCCTTGAGCAAGACACTTCACCCTTGCTCCTGATGGGTCGTGGTTAGGGCCTTGCGTGGCAGCTCCCGCCATCAGTGTGTGAATGTGTGTGTGAATGGGTGAATGTGGAAATAGTGTCAAAGCGATTTGAGTACCTTCAAGGTAGAAAAGCGCTATACAAGTATAACCCATAAACCGAGAAGTTGTTCATCTGTGACATTCAACTTATACCTGGAAACAGAGAGAAAGATGCGACAAGACCGAAGTCCAGCGTCTACAGCAACTTTTCTTTTTAACCCTTCATGTGGATTATGATTAATTCTTCGTTTAAACGGGAAGATATTAACATCCCATCAGTCGTCATCCCAGTGAGAGCAGGCATTGTACAGTAAGTGATTGTTTTATTATGTAGTTTGTATTTCTTGTTTAGCACATAGCTATACTGCTACATAATGCTTAGTGTTTATCACACAGCTTCTAAAACTTGTAGCTTACCTTCCTTATATTCAGGCTCAAAAATATAAGGTTTTGATAATTTTTCCCAAAGTCGTCGTTGTTGGCTCCCACGGATTGCATGATTTGCATTGTTGTTGGTTGTGAAAGGATCTGTGGTTCCCACTTGTACGTCACTGATCACGTGACTGGCTTGTTCATTATCTCTCAAACTTACTACGGAATGTCTGAGAGATTGATACTATTTTGATGATATCTATTGACTCGCAAACTTTGTAAGTATTTTGGTGTTATAAATCCGATATATATGATAATAGCTTCAATATAGAGGCAACTACTCAGTGGCCTAGTGGTTAGAGCAGTGGTTCTTAACCTTGTTGGAGGTACCGAACCCCACCAGTTTCATATGCGCATTCACCGAAACCTTCTTTAGTGAAAAATAAAATAGTTTTTTTTTCAAATTCAAGACAAAGTTATATGATTTTTTTACTGGTGCACAAAATGAACCGTGCATGAACATCACCTTGTTCAAATAACAAAACCAACACAGTGCATAAACTCACAACAAATTACACACCTGCAAATCAGTGTGACCTCTGCTGTTGCCATATCCATAATATGCCGATAGGAAGAAGTTTTTATTTACACGATGAGTCGGGTGTGGCTTGACCGCCACCGAACCCCTGAGGCCGACTCACCGAACCCCGAGGGTTCGATCGAACCCAGGTTAAGAACCACTGGGTAGGTCATGAGTTCAAACCCCGGCCGAGTCATACCAAAGACTATAAAAATGGGAACCATTAACTCCCTGCTTGGCACTCAGCATCAAGGGTTGGAATTGGGGGTTAATCACCAAAAATTATTCCCGGGCGCGGCCACTGCTGCTGCTCACTGCTCTCCTCTCCTCCCAGAGGGTGATCAAGGGTGATGGGTCAAATGCAGAGAATAATTTCGCCACACCTAGTGTGTGTGTGACAATCATTGGTACTTAAAAAAAAAAAATGTTCCACTCTCCTGGTACTTTAAAGACACATACTGTAATCTAATCATCTGCCGGTCCACTTACATAAACACATCATCTTTGAATTCACATACAAACATAATGCAAACGTTTGTCAGTCCATTGTAAACATCTGTCTGTCTAATCAGTTCAAGTAATGCCATTTAAATACACGCGTGCCGGTTAACTGTTTGATTGAATGATGTTGACCTACTTGCCGTCCACTGCGTCTGTCAGCGTGGTGTGCAGGCCCAGTGAGGTCATTGTTTTCAACATCCGGCTTCTTCTGTCCAGCCGACGCTTCAGGTTTATCAGGAACACCTAGGGAAAAAAAACAATTCCATACATTATGAGGCGGAAAGATAGAAGAGGCAATACAGGAAGGCAAATAAGACAAGCGGAGGATGAAGAATGACTTTCATTAGCCAAGAGAGGTCCCGATAATCTAAGGCAGTGATTCTCAAACTGTGGTACATGTTCCACAAGTGGTACGCGGGCTCCATCTAGTGGTACGCCAAAGAATCACTTGATTAAAGTACCGTATTTTCCGGACTATATGGCGCACCGGATAATAAGGCGCACTGCCGATGAATGGTCTAATTTTTATGTTTTTTATTATATAAGACAACCGGATTATAGGGCGCATTAAAGAAGTCCTATTATTATAATAAAAAAAAAAGTAAAACACTTCCTTGTGGTCTACATAACATGTAATGGTGGTTCCTTGGTCAAAATGTTGCATAGATGATGTTTTACAGATCATCTTCAAGTCGCTTCCGGATGCGGCGCTTTGTGGGCGGTCTTATTTACGTGGCTCACCTTTGGCAACGTCTTCTCCCCGTCATCTTTGTTGTAGGGGTGTAGCGTGCAAGGACGGGAGTGGACGAAGTGTCAAAAGATGGAGCTAACTGTTTTAATGACATTCAGACTTGACTTCAATCAATAACGGAGCAGCATCTCCTCATTCGGAAACGAACAACAAGGTCCACTTACAATGTGTCCCGTGAAAAACCGTCTGACCCGGAACTCTTTAATAACTAAAGTTCCTTGGGTGAATAATGTAAACTCACTATACCGGTATGTTTTAGTGCTTTCATGGCGAGTTTACTGACAGATATAAGAAAGAACTTTACACTACTTTATATTAGAAATGGCAACAGCGGAGGATGAATGTCCCATAACAAGAAGATAGAGAAAAAAAAGAAGCTTATCAACGATGGCACGGACTACATAAGGCGGACGCACACAATTTTTGAGAATTAATGCAGATCCCAAATACAGATCAGCAGGTACCAGAAGGTAAGGCATAATATTGCGAAACAAAAACGCCAGATAATATGTCTTACCTTATACACACACCATAATAATACTCGTATGTTTAATGCGCCGACAATCCATCAAGCGGTGTGGCTTCATAGCTTACCAAAGTCGTACTAAAACATTTTGACAGATTGTTGTGCGCCGTGTGTAATGTTCTATATTTTCAATGGAACATATAACATGTTGGTGTTGTTTTCTTGAGTCATATTGCCATCATAGTTCAGTCTACACGTATCTCTTATGTTTGACTGCCATTTACTGGTCACACTTATTACACCATGTAACAAATAAAATTGCTTCGAGGGCGGTAAGCAAAACCAGAATTATTCCGTACATTATGCGCACCGGGTTATAAAGGTGCACAGGCGAGTTTTGAGGAAAAAAAAGGATTTTAAGTGAGCCTTATAGTTCTGAAAATTCGGTACAGTGTTTTATTTTACTTTATTCAAACACAGTGTTACTGTTCAAACTGTGTGTAACGTTACAGTTGCCAAAGATATTAAAAATATTTGTTAAATAAAACCTTTGCTTTGTTTTTAATGAATATTTAGACCTACCATGCTACTGTATTTTGATGTCGGGTCATTATGAGGGTACGTTTTTTCTGAGGTGGTACTTGGTAATAACAGAGAACCACTGATCTAAGATAACTCACATTATTCAAACCGATGGTGTCCTGTGGCGATGGGGGCAAGTACAGGTGCTCAGAAGGGTCCACATTGTGGTCAACTGTGGGCAGGAACAGTTCAAACAAGATCATTTAACATGAAGAAAGAGGGAAAATAGAGAAGAAGTAAGAGAAAGGACAGAAAGATGGAAGGTTTGGAGGACTGACAGGATGCAATCAGAGACGCCAGTGGAGGTCAAGGGGAACCAACGAGGCAAAGCGAGGCGTGACAGATTTCTGGAAAGCATCTGTATACGTACATCTCTGCATGTGTGTGCTTGTGTGTGTGTGTGTGAGCGCTCACTCAGGGCCTCTGTGATGGTGTGTGTGAAGCTCTCATATTCGTCCTCCACATTCTGCTGTGCCTTAAGGGGGACGGGAAGGAAGCCATAGTGCTCTCTGTTGCACACAAACATCTGCACACCTGCAGGACACATTACACATTACACATTTGGACTTGGGAGAGGAAATTAAAATGAACAAAATAAATGTTTATACAGTGATTGTTTTTCTTACTGAATTCTTGTAATTGACAAAATGTATGCAAATATATGAAAAACAAAAGCTTTTAAAGTTTAACTAATTATTATTGTACAGAATTTGTATTTTTTAGACAAAATTATTTTAGTGTTAGGGTTAATAATTCACATTCATGCCATTTCATTTGATTCACCTATTTAATGGGAAACTATTAGTTGAAGCAAACAGTTAAAGCAAATTTAATTCAAACCCATTTATCTTAAATTAAATCACTCTAAATGAATTAAATGAATAAAATAAAATGAAACGAAAAAAATACAAATACAATGATATAAAAAAAAATTGGGAAAGCTGTTGGTTCTAAGAGAAATTTCAAGCAAGGACATTAGAATATTTGCATTAAATTTAAGCAAGTTTAGTCAACTACACAAGCTGTTTTTCTTTATTGCCTATCTACTATTTATTACTGCTTTTCTTAATACTTGCCGGGACCTGAGTCCAAATTTTGCAAATGTGTACGGGCATGACAAATAAAGCTCCTTGAATCCTTCAAACACACAACGATGCATGCAATACCGCAGCAGGCACAAGCCATTGACACAACGTTGATTAAACATGATTAAACATGTCCTTTAGAACTGACTCCTAAACAACGTTGCAAAATAGTTTTTGTAAACTGAGACAACGTTGATGTCGAACGTTGGATCCACATTGTTGGTTGGAAAATGACCATATTTCAATGGTCAAATCAACGTGACAACATGACATAGAATAAACGTCAAGAAGCATGTTGTTTCAACGTTGTATTTGTGTTGTAGAATATTGGTTGAAAATTACCAAAATTCAATGGTCAAATCAAAGTCAGAACCCAACATTGATTAAACGTCGTCAAAAAGCATGTTGTTTCAACGTTATGTTTGAGTTGCTCAACGTCAGGACCTAATTCAACAAGATCTCAACGTTGTTTTAATGTTTTGTGCCTGCTGGGACACTTCTGCAAAATGGTGTGGCGGCCCTAAGCAATTTTTGTGGTGGTTCAAAAAGCAAGCAGGTATCTAACGTTGGATCCACGTTGTTGGTCGGGAAATGACCACATTTCAATGGACAAATAAACGTCACTACATGACATTGAATAAACGTCAAAAAGCATGTTGTTTCAACGTTGTATTTGTCTTGTAGAATATTGGTTTGGAAATGACCAAAATTCAATGGTCAAATCAACGTCAGAACCCAACATTGATTAAACGTCGTCAAAAAGCATGTTTCAACGTTTTGTTTGAGTTGCTCAACGTCAGGACCTAATTCAACAGATTTTCAACGTTGTTTTAATGTCGTTTGCCTGCTGGGACACGTCTGCATAATGGTGTGGCGGCTCTAAGCAATTTTTGTGGTGGTTCAAGAAGCAAGCAGGTATATAACGTTGGATCCACGTTGGTTGGGAAATGACCACATTTCAATGGTCAAATCAACGTCACAACGTGACATTGAATAAACATCAAAAAGCATGTTGTTTCAACGTTGTATTTGTGTTGTAAAATATTGGTTGGGAAATGACCAAAATTCAATGGTCAAATCAATGTCAGAACCCAACATTGATTAAACGTCGTCAAAAAGCATGTTGCTTCAATGTTATGTTTGAGTTGCTCAACATCAGGACCTAAATCAACAAGTTCTCAACGTTGTTTTAACGTCTTTAGCCTGCTGGGACACTTCTGCATAATGGTGTGGCGGCTCTAAGTGATTTTTGTGGTGGTACAAGAAGCAAGCAGGTATCTAACGTTGGATCCACGTTGTTGGTCGGGAAATGACCACATTTCAATGGACAAATAAACGTCACTACATGACATTGAATAAACGTCCAAAAGCATGTTGTTTCAACATTGTATTTGTGTTGTAAAATGTTGGTTGGGAAATGACCAAAATTCAATTATCAAATCAACGTCAGAACCCAACATTGATTAAACGTCGTCAAAAAGCATGTTGTTTCAACGTTATGTTTGAGTTGCTCAACGTCAGGACCTAATTCAACAGATTTTCAATGTTGTTTTAATGTATTTTGCCTGCTGGGACACGTCTGCATAATGGTGTGGCGGCTCGTCACAACCTGACATTGAATAAACGTCAAAAAGCATGTTGTTTCAACGTTGTATTTGTGTTGTAGAATATTGGTTGGGAAATGACCAAAATTCAATGGTCAAATCAGCGTCAGAACCCAACATTGATTAAACGTTGTCAAAAAGCATGTTGTTTCAATGTTATGTTTGAGTTGCTCAACGTCAGGACCTAATTCAACAAGATCTCAACGTTGTTTTAATGTTTTGTGCCTGCTGGGACACTTCTGCAAAATGGTGTGGTGGCCCTAAGCAATTTTTGCGGTGGTTCAAAAAGCAAGCAGGTATCTAACGTTGGATCCACGTTGTTGGTTGGGAAATGACCACATTTCAATGGTCAAATCAACGTCACAACATGACATTGAATAAACGTCAAAAAGCATGTTGTTTCAACGTTGTATTTGTGTTGTAGAATATTGGTTGGGAAATGACCAAAATTCAATGGTCAAAAATCAACGTCAGAACCCAACATTGATTAAACGTCGTCAAAAAGCATGTTGTTTCAACGTTTTGTTTGAGTTGTTCAACGTCAGGACCTAATTCAACAGGTTTTCAACGTTGTTTTAATGTCGTTTGCCTGCTGGGACACTTCTGCATAATGATGTGTTGGCCCTAAGCAATTTTTGTGGTGGTTCAAGAAGTAAGCAGGTATATAACGTTGGATCCACGTAGTTGGTTGGGAAATTACCACATTTCAATGGTCAAATCAACGTCACAACATAACATTGAATAAACGTCAAAAAGCATGTTGTTTCAACGTTGTATTTGTGTTGTAGAATATTGGTTGGGAAATGACCAAACTTTAATGGTCAAATCAACGTCAGAACCCAACATTGATTAAACGTCGTCAAAAAGCATGTTGTTTCAACGTTATGTTTGAGTTGCTCAACGTCACGACCTAATCAACAGATTTTCAACGTTGTTTTAATGTATTTTGCCTGCTGGGACACGTCTGCATAATGGTGTGGCGGCTCTAAGTGATTTTTGTGGTGGTTCAAGAAGCAAGCAGGTATCTAACGTTGGATCCACGTTGTTGGTTGGGAAATGACCACATTTCAATGGTCAAATCAACGTCACAACATGACATTGAATAAACGTCAAAAAGCATGTTGTTTCAACGTTGTATTTGTGTTGTAGAATATTGGTTGGGAAATTACCAAAATTCAATGGTCAAATCAACGTGAGAACCCAACATTGATTAAACGTCGTCAAAAAAGCATGTTGTTTCAACGTTTTGTTTGAGTTGTTCAACGTCAGGACCTAATTCAACAAGATCTCAACGTTGTTTTAATGTTTTGTACCTGCTGGGACACTTCTGCAAAATGGTGTGGCGGCCCTAAGCAATTTTTGCGGTGGTTCAAAAAGCAAGCAGGTATCTAACGTTGGATCCACGTTATTGGTTGGGAAATGACCATATTTCAATGGTCAAATCAACGTCACAACATGACATTGAATAAACGTCAAAAAGCATGTTGTTTCAACGTTGTATTTGTGTTGTAGAATATTGGTTGGGAAATGACCAAAATTCAATGGTCAAAAATCAACGTCAGAACCCAACATTGATTAAACGTCGTCAAAAAGCATGTTGTTTCAACGTTTTGTTTGAGTTGTTCAACGTCAGGACCTAATACAACAGGTTTCCAACGTTGTTTTAAAGGGGAACATTATCACCAGACCTATGTAAGCGTCAATATATACCTTGATGTTGCAGAAAAAAGACCTTTTTTTTTTTTAACGGATTTCCGAACTCTAAATGGGTGAATTTTGGCGAATTAAACGCCTTTCTAATATTCGCTCTCGGAGCGATGACGTCACAATGTGACGTCGCATCGGGAAGCAATCCGCCATTTTCTCAAACACCAAGTCAAATCAGGTCTGTTATTTTCCGTTTTTTCGACTGTTTTCCGTACCTTGGAGACATCATGCCTCGTCGGTGTGTTGTCGGAGGGTGTAACAACACGAACAGGGACGGATTCAAGTTGCACAAGTGGCCCAAAGATGCGAAAGTGGCAAGAAATTGGACATTTGTTCCGCACACTTTACCGACGAAAGCTATGCTACGACAGAGATGGCAAGAATGTGTGGATATCCTGCGACACTCAAAGCAGATGCATTTCCAACGATAAAGTCAAAGAAATCTGCCGCCAGACCCCCATTGAATCTGCCGGAGTGGGTGAGCAATTCAGGGACAAAGGACCTCGGTAGCACGGCAAGCAATGGCGGCAGTTTGTTCCCGCAGACGAGCGAGCTAAACCCCCTGGATGTCTTGGCTCACACCGTCCCGAAGATGATCAAGAGAAGAATATCGACCCTAGCTTCCCTGGCTGCTGACATGAGGGTATGTCTACAGAATATATGAATTGATGAAAATTGGGCTGTGTGCACTCTCAAAGTGCATGTTGTTGCCAAATGTATTTCATATGCTGTAAACCTAGTTCATAGTTTTTAGTTTCCTTTAATGCCAAACAAACACATACCAATCGTTGGTTGGAAGGCGATCGCTGAATTCGTCCTCGCTTTCTCCCGTGTCGCTGGCTGTCGTGCCGTTTTCGTCGGTTTCGCTTGCATACGGTTCAAACCGATATGGCTCAATAGCTTCAGTTTCTTCTTCAATTTCGTTTTCGCTACCTGCCTCCACACTACAACCATCCGTTTCAATACATTCGTAATCTGTTGAATCGCTTAAGCCGCTGAAATCCGAGTCTGAATCCGAGCTATTGTCGCTATATCTTGCTGTTCTTTCCGCCATGTTTGTTTGTGTTGGCTTCACTATGTGACGTCACAGGAAAATGGACGGGTGGTTAAAATCAGGCACTTTGAATCTTTTTTTAGGGATATTGCGTGATGGGTAAAATTTTGAAAAAAACTTAGAAAAATATAATAAGCCACTGGGAACTGATTTTTAATGGTTTTAACCATTCTGAAATTGTGATAATGTTCCCCTTTAAGGCCTTTTGCCTGCTGAGACACTTCTACATAATGATGTGGCGGCCCTAAGCTATTCATCCAGCAACCAGCAGGGTTTGTTAAACCTGTGAGCCTCTTCCCCCTGTACCCCAAGCAACACATTCTTGTCAAGTCTGTGAACTGGCATGCGCTCCGATCAGCAACCACACACCATATGCACATGCTTCTGCTTTCTTTCATCGTATAAAGTCCCGACTGTTGCCGAGCATACAATAAGTGAGTAAATAAAAGCAGCTCCCTGTTGACCATAGCCTGACGCTAAATGCGTTTGCAGCCTTGCTCCAAATCTGCTAGTTTGCCGTTAGCTTGGAACTGACCCGCTTGACGTGCGGAGAATGCAAACACCATGATGTCATCAAAGGACCAGCTGTAGTCCGGGTGAGGAGGGTAGAAGGTCAGATCCCGGCTGGCCTGGCGACGCAGGTCCAGTAGGAAGGTGCTGTGCACCATGGGAACCGGGAAGCAGCCCTGACGCTTCCACTCCCTGATTGGCTGGTAGTCTGGAGTTCGCTTGTAGTAACCCTTAAAAGACGGCATGTTTTTGGCATGAGGTCATAAAAGAAAAGGAGCACTTTCCGTGGGATGCTGAGTGATGTACCTGGGGGGTCATGCCACACCAGAAGTTGGAGTACAGGGAGCGGGACTCCATCATGGGGGCCACCAGGGTCAGGTTCTCAGCGATGAGAAGGTTGAGCACACGAGGATTGGTCAGCAGGTTGTCGCTGTCTACAAACTACAAACACAACCTATAACACTAATTTTGTTTTGAAATGTACCGTTCATGC
>NC_084565.2:28450000-28482500 GCF_033978685.3 Nerophis lumbriciformis | reverse complement strand
GCCTTGCATTCACTTGTGTGTGTGAAAGGCCGTAGATATTAAGTGATTGGGACGGCACGCAAAGTCAGTGCCTTTAAGGTTTATTGGCGCTCTGTACTTCTCCCTACGTCCGTGTACCACTCCGTACAGCAGCATTTTAAAAAGTCATACATTTTACTTTTTGAAACCGATCCCGATAATTTCCGATATTACATTTTAAAGCATTTATCGGCCGATGATATCGGCAGTCCGATATTATCGGACCACTCTAGTAATGGTTTTTCATTTTAATGTTGTCAATAATTCACAATCCCTATGTAAGACAAGAACACATATGTTTTTCTTTTATTTATGCATTCTAATTCGTAATCTACGGCAAGTACAAGGTGGCTAACAATGCAAAAGTGGAGTACTCTATAGCGGCCATCTAAAAAAAGACATCTAAAAACCACCAACAATACTCCATTTACCTGCATATTGACCAAGTACAAGCAATATTCTTATTACAATATAAGGGCTAACGCCGAGGAACTACTTCTAGCGGCACTGTGATCACAGAGCGGTAACTAGCTTAGGCAGCTATTGACACACTGAGATGGTGAGCTGCTGCATCGTCTCTGAGTTGGTGAAAATGAATTCTCGATAATGAATCATGCCTCTCAGCTGGATAGTAGAAGGCTGTGGCTAAAAAACGGGAAGTTGGTCAACTTTGGCGTTCAACTTAGCCCCGGAGATGGCGAGAAAGACACAAAAAGACGCTTGTTTGCGCCCACCTTTCTTCATTCAAACCATCTGTCAGCATCCCAGTGAGAGCAGACATTGTACAGTAAGTGATTGTTTTATTATATTCCTAGTTTGTATTTCTTATTTAGCATTTAGCCATACTGTCACTTCCTGCTTATCACTCAGCTTCTAAACTTGTAGCTCATCCCTATTCAGGCTAAAAAAAAATTGTTCTGGAACATCCATTGCACCAGTCGCCCTGGGGAGGTGGGGGGGTCCCCACATCTGCGGTCCCCTCCGCAGTTTCTCATTGTGCCCATTGGATTGAGTTTTTTCTTGCCCTGATGTCGTTGTGGCTTGTGCAGTCCTTTGAGACACCTGTGATTAAGGGCTATATAAATAAACTTTGATTGATTGATCACAATTTGTCCCAAAGAAGTATTTGTTGTCTCTCATGAAGTCTGCCATGATTAGTAGTCGTCATCGTTGTGATGCTTCTGTGAAATTATTGCGCTGCTGTATGACTAAAATGAGCAAAATACGTGAATATTACATGTCATTATGAACGTGCCTGTTACTACATTACATATATACCGTATTTTTCGGACAATAAGTCGCAGTTTTTTTCATAGTTTGGCCGGGCTCCAGTGCGATTTATATATGTTTTTTTCCTTCTTTATTATGCATTTTCGGCAGGGGCGACTTATACTCCGGTGCGATTTATACTCCGAATAATACGGTACTTACATCGTGAATATAACATGTTGATGGAGGTTTTTGGAGGTTTTTTAGAGCGCTTTATAGGCGGAATTGAGCCAATCCCATTACCTCCACTGTTAGCTGACTTTTGCTAGCATTTATTTACGAGTTAGAATGCATAAAAAAAAAGAAAAACATACACGTGCTTGTCTAATTGTTCGGAATATGTACTGTACTGTGCAATCTACTAATAAAAGTTTCAATCAATCAATCAATCAATCAGTCTTACATCGGAATGGTGAATGATAGGCAAAATTCCCCCAAAAAGTGCAGTTCCCATTTAACTCAAAGCCTCTTTTGTCATTGAAGAAAAAACATGCAGACACAATTAAGCATGCATCACACACAGCATCCCACTATCAACTTCTCTAATTAGCTAGCAAACTAAGGATGTTCGCCATCAACTATTTTGCACATGCATATTTCTGTTTTGCTCTTAACTTTCCTGCCGAGTAACAAATATGCTCGGTTTGCCTGCAGCAGAGCGTGTCATTCGCCTTGCAGGCTGGTAGCAACAACATCTACGTGGCGGGCTGCCGGGCGGTGAAGACGCTGAGTAAATATGTGTAAATATGTGCACACGTCTACTCATTAGGACCGCCTCAGATGTACAATAAAATGCCAACAACCAGTTAGACATCAAGCGGCAGCAGCGGGGGCTTCCTCCCTTATGATCGCCAAGGGCTGATAACACACATGCACATGCTTGCCCGCACATGCTTTTCTTTTTTTTTTTTAACATGCAAAGTCTGTACACACACACACACACACACACACACACACACACACACACACACACACACACACACACACAAATAATTGTGTTGCATTTATGCAACATCAACATGTATTTACTTATAGATATTTTGTATAATGCTGGATCACGTGTTTATATCATACAAAAAAGTTTGTTATAATTTACACCACACAAGGTATTTCCCCACACCATTTTCACACCAACTCATCATAAAAAAAACACTTTGGTCATTTTGCATGTGTCATATTTAAATGAGATGTAATTGTATGATAATAGGAGGAATATTGATAACCTAACCCCGTCTTTGGAGAGAGGAATATTACAGCAAGCTGTGGAAAAATCCAGCTTTTTGTAAATGAGTGCATGTGTGTTTATGAGTGTTAGAGAGGAAGAGAGGACAGCTGTCACTAATAGTTACTCCCAGCAGCTGCTTTGCACTGATATTACTTATTTAAAAGTGTGCCTTGGTGTGTAATCTACTGTAAACTAGTAAAAAAAAAAAGTATGACCTGCTTAATAATTACCTGTGTTAGCCTTTAAGTGTGTCTTATGCAATACCGTAGACTTGACAAGTCTCGTAATCGCACAATTAGGGGTTACATCACATCATGGGTGAAAAAACATTACTCCACACTATTGCATGCATCTAACATCATAGGCCCTTTAAAGATACACTATGTAGAAATGGTACCCTAAAATAACAGCTTCATCATTTTGTTGATGTTACACTGGCTCGTAATAGGATGACTAATGTGCATCTGTCATTGCCATGGTAACACCAGATCAACTAATATTGGTGGACCAGCCTGGATGCTCACTGTTTGTGTAATATTAATCGAAAATCCGTCACTTATGCAAAACATAGAAATGTGTGTGACCAATCATACCGTGGGGTTGGACTTTGTGAAGTCTACCTATTTGTATTATGCAAGGTGGAGGTTATCATTAATAACTGGCGGGAGAGGCAATATGACATGTACGCTACGAATTTGTGCATGTGTATGCATATGCATGCGGAAACTTATTATTGGTTTTACTTTGGTGGATTATTTATATATTTATTTATATATATATTATATACAAATATAATATAATATAATAATATAATATATCAGTATACATTATATACTGTATATATGATATGTAAATACTAGGGATGTCCGATAATATCGGACTGCCGATATTATCGGCCGATAAATGCTTTAAAATGTAATATCGGAAATTATCGGTATCGGTTTCAAAAAGTAAAATGTATGACTTTTTAAAACGCCGCTGTGTACACGGACGTAGGGAGAAGTACGGAGCCCCAATAAACCTTAAAGGCACTGCCTTTGCGTGCCGGCCCAATCACATAATATCTACGGCTTTTCACACACACACAAGTGAATGCAACGCATACTTGGTCAACAGCCATACAGGTCACACTGAGGGTGGCCGTATAAACAACTTTAACACTGTTAGAAATATGCGCCACACTGTGAACCCACACCAAACAAGAATGACAAACACATTTCGGGAGAACATCCGCACCGTAACACAATATAAACACAACAGAACAAATACCCAGAACCCCTTGCAGCACTAACTCTTCCGGGACGCTACAATATACACCCCCCGCTGCCCCCTACCCCCCCACCTCAACCTCCTCATACTCTCTCAGGGAGAGCATGTCCCAAATTTCAAGCTCTTGTTTTGAGGCATGTTAAAAAAAAATAATGCACTTTGTGACTTCAATAATAAATATGGCAGTGCCATGTTGGCATTTTTTTCCCCATAACTTGAGTTGATTTATTTTGGAAAACCTTGTTACATTGTTTAATGCATCCAGCGAGGCATCACAACAAAATTAGGCATAATAATGTGCTGATTTCACGACTGTAAATATCGGTTGATATCGGAATCGGTAATTAAGAGTTGGACAATATTAGAATATCGGATATCGGCAAAAAAGCCATTATAGGACATCTCTAGTAACTACTACATATATGTTATATTTGATATTACTACTATGGTACATTTTTTGTCTACTTTATACCTGCATTATATTTACCCTTTCCAACCTTTGTAACTGAGCTACTGTGTGGAACAATTTCCCTTGTGGATCAAAAAAGTTTGTCTAAGTTTAAGTCTAATTTTAAGTGTCTTCATTTATTTGTATAATGAAAGGTGACAGTTATCACTGATAACCAGCGGTGGGTAGTAACGAGTTACTCCGTTACATTTACTTAAGTAACTTTTTGGATGAATCAGAGTAGTTTAATGTAACATACTTTTATTGGAGTATTTTTGTGACAAAGAAACACTACTTGTACTCCGTTACATTGAGTTTCATTTGGATCGTAACATATATGTATATCACAATTATTTTTAATCTATTAATCAAAGCTTGCAAAGACTTATTAATTTGTCAGAAAGCATTTTTCCGTCAGGCAGTGTCACATGTTATTTCATTAATCCAATGTGAGCATTGATGACGTTTAATTCCATTTTACCAATCAAACGGAGCCTGGCAGTCACATGACTCTTTTTGACCAACCCAATTTAAGCACAAATGACGCTTGACTCCATCCCACCAATCAAACGGAGCCTGGCATTCCACCAGGCGAATAACCCTCTTGTCCAAAACAAGCCGGTGGTGAGGGACTGTTTACGCCAAACAAGCACAGAGTAGGGCCTGAAATAGGTTCGTATTTTTAAAACATATGGTACAATAGAAACCTACTTGTTTAATGATCCTAAATTTAATGTCCTCACTTTAATTACGTGACATGACGCCATTGAGACAACTCACTGGTGAACAGAAACCTCCAAAAACAGGTGACTGAAAATGCTAATAACCAAGAGTATCATTTAAACACATTAAAACATAACCAATAACACAAAATAGCAGTGGAAAGTTGTAGTTATCTGTTAGATCCGGAGCTTGTAAGTTACTAGTGCTGGCGTATTAGCATGTGGCAATCTCTTCTTCTCTTGCATTTACATTCCCACATAGCCGAACAAGCTGAAATGACCACAACAGCCCCCCTAGTGTATGAAAGGCATATTGCATATAGCCAACATTAGAGATAGAGAATGGAAACTCTTGTCGATTGTATTGTACCATATGTCCCGGCAAGAAATCTGCGTTCAAAGAACTCCGGCTTATTAGTGATTCCCAGAGCCCAAAAAAAGTCTGCGGGCTAGGGCTGGGCGATATATCGAATATACTCGATATATCGCGGGTTTGTCTCTGTGCGATATAGAAAATGACTATATTGTGATATTCGAGTATACATTCTCACGCAGTTGCTTTTAGCTGCAGGCTCTTTTCACTCTTGCTTGTCTCTCCTCACAGAGACATAAAACAAGCGCACCTTCTTACATACGTCACATACGTATACGCCCTCGCGGAGCAGAGAGGTAGCGGCATTAGCTGTGATGCTAGCGTAATGGTAATACGAGAGAAAGAAGGTGCGAATCTGGTATGAAGGAAGAATTAATTCCCAAGAAAAACAGCACGGGGTCCATCGTCTGGCGGTGGTTTGGCTTCAAGCGGGAATATGGTGAACTAACAACAGTAATGTGTCAAGTAAAAGTGTTCAGAATCAGCTTTATTGTCATTACGCAGGGTAACGAGATTGAGGCCATTCCATACAGTGCGATGTGTGCATGCAAGAAAAACAATGTGTAAATATATAAAAAAATATAAAAGTGCAAAGAAAGGTGTGGCCCACAAATGTGACCCTGTACACTATACAGTGGGTGAAATGAATATATACATGAAAAAAACAGGGTGGTTGGTGGAATGAGTTATTGCACCGAAGAGAAGGCAGTTATGAGGGACAATGGGGCAGTCCGTTCAGGATGGTTATGGCCCTGGGGAAGAAGCTGTTCTTTAGCCTGTTTGTTTTGGTTTTAATGCACCTACAAAAAGTAGCACCTACTGCCAATTTGTAGCATCATTTGAAAACTCACCCGCTGGAGAATGAAGAGTGCTTGAAACTCCGCATGTCAACATCTCCGTTCGGTGCCACACCAACAAAATGCCGAGGCAACCATTTCCACATCAACACCGTATGAAAAAAATAGTCAACAACAGAAGGAGATAACGTCCGCAGGAACCTACCACATAGCGAAGGACATACACTATTTGATTTCCTATTATGCAGCTCATTTTTATTTGACACTTATTGAAATATCTTGTGTGACATCAGGCACAAAAGTGCACTTTTTAAGTTTTAAACTATTGTAGTGGCGTTCTGTACAAAAAGTGCACTTTAATTTAGTGTTGTTTTGATATGTCATCTTAGTGACATCATGCACAAAAGTGCACTCATAGCTTGTTTTAAAATGTCTCTGACAATCTTGCACTTTTTGTTTTGAAATGACATGACATGTCTGTGCCACTGCTTAATAACTCTTTAATAAATACACTTTTGGTCAATTGACTTAGTTGTGATTTCCCTCTCTGCATGAAAGTTTAAAATGAGCATATATTAATACAGTATGAACAAGAATGTTTTAATTAGGGATGTCCGATAATGGCTTTTTGCCGATATCCCGATATTGTCCAACTCTTAATTACCGATACCGATATCAACCGATACGATATATACAGTCGTGGAATTAACACATCATTATGCCTAATTTGGACAACCAGCTTTGTTGAAGATAATGTCCTTTTTAAAAAAATTTATAAAATAAAATAAATCAATTAAAAACATTTTCTTGAATAAAAAAGAAAGTAAAACAATATAAAAACAGTTACGTAGAAACTAGTAATTAATGAAAATTAGTCAAATTAACTGTTAAAGGTTAGTACTATTAGTGGACCAGCACAATCACGTGTGCTTACGGACTGTATCCCTTGCAGACTGTATTGATATATAATGATATATAATGTAGGAACCAGAATATTAATAACAGAAAGAAACAACCCTTTTGTGTGAATGAGTGTGAATGAGTGTAAACATTTTTGGCTTGGTGTAGTAATTTTAAGTGTATCTTGTGTTTTTTATGTTGATTTAATAAAAATAAAAAAAATTCTAAATAAAACCGACACCGATAATAAAAGAAACGATACCGATATTTTCCGATATTACATTTTAAAGCATTTATCGGCCGATAATATCTCTAGTTTTAATGTAGACACATAGAATCATCATACTGCTGTGATTATATGCATCAAGTGTTCATTCAAGGCTAAGGCAAAATATCGAGATATATATTGTGTATCGTGACATGGCCTAAAAATATAGTATGAATAATTTCCAGCTTAAAATTGAATTTCATAGTTGTTTTTTAAACAACTGTTTACTGCGCGACTTTTGCCTTTCTTTTCTTTCACTGCGGTCACCTAGTCATTATGGCGGGGTTAATTGTAGCAGGAGTGTGTGTGTCAGATAACAGCAGGCGCAAAGGAAATCATCTGAAGGCTGACACCTGGCTTTTAACACACGCGCATGTGTCTTTAGACGTGTCCATTTGGGTAAACACAGGTCTGAAAGGACTCAGTGGGCAAGTGTCTGCCGCCTGTTGATTCAACAAACCATCTCAGAACACCGCCAATAATGACGGCATGTCATTATTTCAGGTGGAAGAATGCCCCTTTGAGACCCGAGCAGCCTGAGGACCGCTTCAAAAGATAACGCCAGTGAGTGTAGGGGGGGTAATAGAGGTTGAAAAAAAAAAAAAAGAGCGAAGAATTCCTCATGGGTCTCAGCGTCAACAAAAGTCCACTCGCACTCAAGTGTGACATTCAGTATTCATATTCAAGAGTCTAAGGAGACAGGACTCTTTGACAAAACTGCACTGAAAAAAGCTCCCGAGGTTGTCCGATTGGACCGAAACGTTTGCATATTGAGCTGCACAGTTCAACAAGCATCGTAACTAGGGATGTCCGATAACATCGGCCTGCCGATATTATCGCCCGATAAATGCGTTATCGGCCGATAATAAATGTTTTTTATTATCGGTATCGTTATTTTGTTTGTTTTTTATTAAATCAACATAAAAAACACAAGATACACTTACAATTAGTGCACCAACCCAAAAGAAATCTCCCTCCCCCATTTACACTCATTCACACAAAAGGGTTGTTTCTTTCTGTTATTAATATTCTGGTTCCTACATTATATATCAATATATATCAATACAGTCTGCAAGGGATACAGTCCGTAAGCACACACGATTGTGCGTGCTGCTGGTCCACTAATAGTACTAACCTTTAACAGTTAATTTTACTCATTTTCATTAATAACTAGTTTCTGTGTAACTGTTTTTATATTGTTTTACTTTCTTTTTTATTCAAGAAAATGTTTTAATTTATTTATCTTATTTTATTAATTTTCTTTTAAAAGTACCTTATCTTCACCATACCTGGTTGTCCAAATTAGGCATATTAATGTGTTAATTCCTCGACTGTATATATCTGTTGATATCGGTATCGGTTGATATCGGTATCGGTAATTAAAAAGTTGGACAATATCGGAATATTGGATATCGACAAAAAGCCATTATCGGACATCCCTAATCGTAAGATTTGCTTTGAACCTTTTCTTGGGCTTTTTGCAATACGTGGTAAGGTCAGTTTACCATTTCAAAACAGGAACAATGAAATCTCAGAATTGAACTCAGCACACATTAGGATGACGCAACATATACGATATAAATAATATATATTTTGTCCAACGATAGCGCTTTTAATACTATCATCATATCGTGATAATGTGTGGTAATGACACATTCTATTGAGTGAACGACTACGTCCTGTACGTTATGGTTATGGTAATTGTTAGGGATGTCCGATAATGGCTGTGTTGCCGATATTCCGATATTGTCCAACTCTTAATTACCGATACAAATATCAACCGATACAATATATACAGTGGTGGAATTAACACATTATTATGCCTAACCAGGTATGGTAAAGATAAGGTCCTTTTAAAAAAAATTAATAAAATAAAATAAGATTAATAAATTTAAAACATTTTCTTGAATAAAAAAGAAAGTAAAAGAATATAAAAACAGTTACATAGAAACTATTAATTAATGAAAATGAGTAAAATTAACTGTTAAATTGTTAGTACTATTAGTGGACCAGCAGCACGCACAATCATGTGTGCTTACGGACTGTATCCCTTGCAGACTGTATTGATATATATTGATATATAATGTAGGAACCAGAATATTAATAACAGAAAGAAACAACCCTTTTGTGTGATTGAGTGTAAATGGGGGAGGGAGGTTTTTTGGGGTTGGTGCACTAATTGTAAGTGTATCTTGTGTTTTTTATGTTGATTTGATTGAAAAAAAAAAAAAAAAAAATCGATACCGATAATTTCCGATATTACATTTTAAAGCATTTATCGGCCGATAATATCAGCAGGCCGATATTATCGGACATCTCTAGTAATTGTTATATATTGTATATATTATATAAAAATATAATACAATTGTAGAGGTCACCCTCTAGTGGGTCTTCAGACCACCACAGTCTGCCAGTAATTCCGGATATAACACTGTTTTATTTTTATCCAATGGTGCAAAGTCTTTCGCTTTTCAGCACAGTGTCTCTCAGCAGCACCTCCAACTACAACTACTCGTTTCATCACGGCTGCTCCTAATAAAGGCGACAGGTGATTAGATAACAAGGCCCACCTGGGCCATCTACGCACCTGTCGCTGTCTTCGAGGCCGGTCCTGACACACCCCGTTCCGCGGCAGGCCCGCAGGCCACGCCTCCCTCCACAAAAATATATCAGTATATATCATATATATAATATGTAAATATTACATCCATCCATCCATTTTCTACCGCTTATTCCCTTTTGGGGTTGTAAATATTACATATATGTTATAATTAATATTGCTACTATGGTATATTTTTAGTCTACTTTATACCTGCATTATCCTTTCCATCCTTACACTTTCCATCCTTTGTCACTGAGCTACTGTGTGGAACAATTTCCCTTGTGGATCATTAAAGTTTGTCTAAGTCTAAGTCTACCATCCTCGCAAGGGGCTAATGTCCCTCCACAGTACAAAGCCACTTCTACTGTAAGTCAGCAGTCCTCACCTCCATGATGGCAAACAAACTATGTTTCTTACAAGTAGCATTATCACTGGAGGAGGAGGAATTGCTAAACATGCTACATTACACACCGTAGGACAGGGGTGTCAAACTAATTTTTGCTCAGGGGCCGCATGGAGGGAAATCTGTGCACACGCGGGCCGGACTAATAAAATCATGGCATTAAAACTAAAAAACACTTTGTCTTACTTTGGCCAAAATGGAACAAACACATTCTGAAAATATTACAATAAAAATATAGAAAAAAATACCGGCAGCTGTGAAGTTTAGATCCATGAAGGAAAGAAGAAAGTGAATGAATGTTTATAACTGAATACATTTACATATGCATAAAAAATAGTTTAGTTTTTTTTGTTTTTAATGAATTAAGTAACGTTTAGGACAACCTTTTTTCCAAAACACAATATAGAATGTGAGATATAACAGGATAATGCATACATTTATCATTTGTTTTCAAAACGGTTACAAAAAAGTGGTACCCCAAAACTTTACTGTGGGGCCCCAATTTGAAAATTCCTAGCACCAACACTGATGGAGCATTGGTGCGTGCAAAACAGCAGCAGGCGGCTGTGGCCTGCGGGCCGGTTCTAAAACTAATCAAATATCACCCCGCGGGCCTTGACTTTGACACCACTGCTGTAGGAGGATGCAATATGTTAATCATTAAGCTGTGGCACTTGAATTTAAACAGGGGTGGGTGGATTGATACAAATATCGACAGTAATGATACCAAGTACAGCATCAGTCAATGGTTGATACTACATCTATCGATTTTGTCGTTTTTGTTAATGTTTACAAACCAGGAAATAAGTCCCTGGACACAGGAGGGCTATAAGGAGAAAAAAAGGCTTTAAATCAGAGCCAATAAGAGTTTTTGCTTATGTTTAGTTATTTTGCACCCATATTTTCCGCACTATAAGGCGCACCTAAGAACCTCCAATTTTCTCAAAAGCTGACAGTGCGCCTTATAATCCGGTGCGCCTTATATATGGACCAATAATGAGCCACAACAGGTCTCGCAACTACGGGATGCATCACGTAACCCCAGCCTCTACTGTAGCGTCTATTCTATGCGCCTTATAATGCGGTGCGCCTTATATATGAACAAAGTTTTAAAACAGGCCATTCATTGAAGGTGCGCCTTATAGTGCGGAAAATACGGTACTTACTTTATTTGCTCAAAATATTGTATTTGATAAAAAGACATGAAGAAAATAATTCAAATAATTAATTGATTATGTTACAACACCACCTGTTTTTTTTCTGAGAATATTAGTGATCAAAAACGCAATTGAAAATCTCAGCATTGGTATGACCAATACTACATCTGTCACTACTAGGTCTTGGATCGTTACCCACATTTTTACAGTAGCATCACCCAAAACTAATGTAAAGTATCGAAACAGCAGAAGAATAAGTGCTTATTACATATTAATGGAAGATAGCAACATGTTACGACAGAAAGTAACCAGATTTTAAGAGTAGA
This sequence comes from Nerophis lumbriciformis, assembly GCF_033978685.3. Lineage (NCBI taxonomy): Eukaryota > Metazoa > Chordata > Actinopteri > Syngnathiformes > Syngnathidae > Nerophis > Nerophis lumbriciformis. Next base: position 28,470,723 of record NC_084565.2, on the reverse strand, counting down.
TTAATATTAGTTTTGAGAAAATAACTGACGCAAAATGTTACCACACCTGCCGCCACACACTCTGCTGTGCGCTGCACTGAGCGCGCCTCCGGACACGCCCATGAATTGATTAACGTGGGCCCCGACTTAAACAAGTTGAAAAACTTATTGGGGTGTTACCATTGAGTGGTCAATTGTACGAAATATGTACTGTACTGTGCAATCTACTAATAAAAGTTTCAATCAATCAATCCTCTCCTGCTGCGGCCGCGCCCCCACAAAGCTGCACTCACTTTGCAATCGGCACACCTGACGCTGATGAAGACTCCACTACCTTCTTAAGCCAGCGCGTCCTGCGTTCCAGTGCCAGAACGTAGCTACTTGTACCTGTACAGTAAGCCCTACAAGTCTCTGGCTTTTTGCCCATGTGTCCCCTCCTCTGGGCTCATCATGTCGTGTCCTGTTCCCTCGTCCCTCAGCTTCCCTGTGTTTCCTGGTTTTGAGATGTGCGTCTCGTCTCCCTGGATTCCCTCTGGACTTCTTGCTGCCTCCCCGGATCTCGACCTCTCGCCTGTCCACGGACCCTGACGCCTCGCTCCAGCCCTTGACCTCTCGCTTGCCCACGGACCTCTCTGGACTTTACCATGAATTGATTAACGTGGACCCCGACTTAAACAAGTTGAAAAACTTATTGGGGTGTTACCATTTAGTGGTCAATTGTACGGATTGTGTACTGTACTGTGCAATCTACTAATAAAAGTCTCAATCAAAAAAAAACTTCCGCATCTCTCACAACACAAACCTTCCAGGTAATCGCATCACATAGACACACACAAAGTACCGGTCCGTGTCCCCCTTTTTTTTTTTTAACGGGCATGACGGCGTGTCGTCATCACATCGTGACAATGCTGGTTTTACAAGCAGAGGAGCATGTTCGGCAACGCACAATCACGGAGTACTTACAAACAGACAGTGTGTAGACAGAAAAGGGAGAACGGACGCATTTTGGCTAAAAAACTAACGATAAAGGTGAAGTTATAACACTGAAACGCCCTCAGAAAGAGATGCTTTAATTCATGGCTAGCTAGCTAGCGGCTAAAGTCCAGCCGCAGTCAGCAGTGTTTTAACTACTTCTAAATCACTAATCCTCGCCTCAATGGTGACAAATAAAGTACGTTTCTTCCAAGTATCATCCCTGCAGGACGAGGAATAGATAAACATGCTTCACTACACACCGTAGCTCACAATCGGTGGATCTACACATAACATCCACTGCAATGATACCAAGTACAGGAGTGTATCTAGTCGATACTACTACTTTCCTTACCATTATTGCTATGTTGTCTATTACCATTGTTGGTATATTCATTATTCCTACATTGTTGATACAAATTATTGTTACAGTGTAATAATTACTGTTGCCTGTGGTAATGCCACTATGATACAACATCTGTATTATAATCCTTGAACAAAGTAAGAGTGAAACTCATGTGAATAATCACTGAATGGAGAACTGGGGGTGAGATGCAAATTATCTTCTTCCCACTCCCTTTCAGGCAAAACTGGACAATCATGCATTACATACTATACATTACCTTTTGCACTATATTAATTTATATTATTATGTGTTGTCAACTTTGTACTTTTTTATGTCATTGCCTGAAATAAATAAATAAATAAATTAAAAATTACATCGACATTTTTTTTAGCATCACAAAATCTTTTTCTTTTTTTTATATCATGTTTATAAACTCAGGAATACGTCCCTGGACTTAAATTATGACCAATGTATGATCCTGTAACTACTTGGTATCGGATCGATACCCAAATTTGTGGTATCATCCAAACTAATGTAAAGCATCCAAACAACCGAAGAATAAGTGATTATTACATTTTAACAGAAGTGTAGATAGAACATGTTAAAAGAGAAAGTAAGCAGATATTAACAGTAAATGAACAAGTAGATTAATAATTCATTTTCTACCACTTGTCCTTAATAATTTTGACAAAATAATAGAATGGAAAATGACACAATGTTTTACTGCATATGTCAGCAGACTAATTAGGAGCCTTTGTTTGCTTACTTACTAATAAAACAAAAGTTGTCTCGTATGTTCACTATTTTATTTAAAGACAAACTTGCAATAAGAAACATAGGTTTAATGTACCCTAAGATTTTTTGTTAAAATAAAGCCAATAATGCCGTTTTTTGTGGTCCCCTTTATTTAGAAAAGTGTCAAAAAGTTTTTGGTACCGGTACCGGCATATTAGTATCGGGACAACCCTCGCGGGCACGCTAACCAGGAAATGTAGGTAAAGAAAAGAAACTACATACTGCACAGACAGAAAAACAAGACCAAAAACCGCAACCTGTGACTCACTAGATTTGCAAGCTACTTTGAAAAAACAAAAACAAGCCCAAAGTCACTCACAATAAGCGAATTTGGCAACACTGGATTTTATCCAAGAGGAGAATGAGGGCAGCTAGAGAAAGGCGCAGCCTTTGAGCAACAATGACAAAATGATGCATATGGCCGAGCAAAGGAAAACAGGGCATAAAACTCCATTTCGTCACTTATCCTGTATGCTAAAGTACAGTGTTGTTGACATTTTACAGTGATTAACTTCTTTTTCCAGTGTTTACCTCCTCTATATTGTTGCCAATTTAAGGGAGAATACATTGTTTAAAACCGCAAACCAGTGGTTCTCCCTCAGGGACGGCAAGACAGAGCATGACCTCTAATCAACCTCTAGGATCAGATCATCAATTGTCTTTGTTTACTCCACTTTATCCAATACATGCAAATACAACTTTCCCATGAACATAAACTCTGCTTCGGGGGCTGTTGGCAGGCATGAGTAACAAGAGGCTGATTACGCTCTGAGGCCATAGCGGTTCAGTTACTGCACCGTGATTAAAAAAAGCCAGCATTTCAACGTGAGGTGCCCCTGTAGCATAACCCCTTGAAATCAACATAAACGTTGTTCAAATACATAAATATATAAATATCAGCACAACCATAACGACCAACGTTGAAATATAAAATGTTTTATTTAACAAGAATTTTCAATATTTTTGGCCACTGTAACATTATACAAATATTGAACAGTAACACTGTGTTTGAATATTTAATTAAGTGGTTCTTTGGCCACTACACAGTTTGAGAATTACTGATGTAAATAATATGTACCGTATTTTTCGGACTATAAGGCGCACTTAAAATCCTTTTTTCCCCTCAAAACTCAACAGTGCGCCTTATAACGCGGTGCGCCTAATGTACGGAATAATTTTGGTTGTGCTTACCGACCTCAAAGCTATTTTTTTTGGTACATAGTGAAATGATAAGTGTGACCAGTCACACATAAGAGACACGTGTAGACTGCACTATTACTCAAGTAAACAACACCAACATGTTATATGTTCCATTGAAAATATAGAACATTACACATGGCGCTCAAAAATCTGTCAAAATGTTTTAGTACGACTTTGGTAAGCTATGAAGCCGCACCGCTTGATGGATTGTACTGTGCTTCAACATACGAGTATTATTATGGTGTGTGTATAAGGTAAGCCATATTATCTGGCGTTTTGTTTTGCAATATTATGCAAAAGCAACTTTTCTTACCTTCTGCGACCTGCTGATCTCTATTTGGGATCTGCATAAGTCCTGAAAATTTGCGCGCGTAGTCCGTGTAGACGCCGTATTCGATAAGCTTCTTCTTTCACTCTATCTTCTTGTTATGGGACATTCATCCTCCGCTGTTGCCATTTCTAATATAAAGTAGTGTAAAGTTCTTACTTATATCTGTAAGTAAACTCGCCATGAAAGCGCTAAAACATACCGGTGTAGTGAGTTTACATTATTCACCCAAGGAACTTTAGTTATTAGAGAGTTCCGGTCGGACGGTTTTTCACGGCACACATTTCCGGTGTTTTTGTTGTTTCCGGATGAGGAGATGCTGCTCCGTTATTGATTGAAGTAAAGTCTGAATGTCATTAAAACAGTTAGCTCCATCTTTTGACACTTCTTCCACTCCCGTCCTTGCACGCTACACCGCTACAACAAAGATGACGGGGAGAAGACGCTGCCGAAGGTGAGCTACGTAAATAAGACCGCCCACAAAACGGCGCATCCGGAAGAGACTGTCAGAAAGCGGCTTGAAGATGATCTGTAAAACATCATCTATGCAACATTTTCACCAAAGAACTACCATTACATGTTATGTAGACCACAAGGAAGTGTTGAGAAAAAAATAAAAATAATGACTCCTTTAATGCGCCTTATAATCCGGTGCGCATAGTATATGAAAAAATATATTAAAAAAATAGACCATTCATCAGCAGTGCGCCTTATAATCCTATGGTCCGGAAAATACGGTAACTATAATTATTTTTTTATTGACACGCCATGTTTTAGACTGTAATATGGGTCAATTAAGGACATGTATCACCGCATATGTCTAACTATTGTGTGCTTAGCTGCCGTGTAGCTGCTAGCTTTTAGTAGCCTATAGCCTACCACAGACCTGGGCAAATTAAGGCATGTGGCCCGTTAAGCTTTTCAATCTGGCCTGCTGGACATTCCCAAATAATTTTTAAGATGGAAACTGTAGCTGCCATTATGATGTGCAGTGATGTTTTCAAATGACCGTAAGTCTTGAACTATACAAAGTATTTCAATGGTTGGAGTCTGTGCTTTTGCATGATATACTAGTTACTATGGTAATAATCTATGTCACAGCAGCTCAGACGAGGCACCAAGCAGTGTGGGTGGGGAGCGTTTCCACAGAGTGTCAGCCTGAAATGCGGGTGTCAGGGACAAACGCGGAAGGAGATTTTTACGACAAAGTTCTAAAGCTTAATGATATATCAGATATATCAGCTCGTAGGTGTTTTTTTTTTACCCTTCGCGTTCATATTCCGCTGTTTTTGTTGCATTTTTGTTGCGTTTCGCTTGATTGTAAAATATATCGATCGAGAGGGGGTGTGACGTTCATATGTTGTCAATATTCAGTGTTTTATCGATCATAGTATTCATATTGTAAATCCCACATTCTTTATTTTCATGTACATTCTGGGTGTCTCATTCAGTAAAAAAAAATTACAATTCCATTCCGTTTTTTAAGGTGGTCTGTCATAACGTTTTTAGCACTCAATCAGACATTATTGTGAGGTTTTGTATTATACTAGATAAACCGGCCCCAAGACACATTTTTGGCCACCGAGTCAAAAAGAATTGCCCAGGCCTGGCCTACCATGTTTACTTTTCTAAAATACTTCACTAAAACACATGAAAAGACCAACCTTGTGTGCTTATTTAAAGGGGAACATTATCACCAGACCTATGTAAGCGTCAATATATACCTTGATGTTGCAGAAAAAAGACCATATATTTTTTTAACCGATTTCCGAGCTCTAAATGGGTGAATTTTGGCGAATTAAACGCCTTTCTATTATTCGCTCTGGGAGCGATGACGTCACAACGTGACGTCACATCGGGAAGCAATCCGCCATTTTCTCAAACACCGAGTCAAATCAGCTCTGTTATTTTCCGTTTTTTCGACTGTTTTCCGTACCTTGGAGACATGATGCCTCGTCGGTGTGTTGTCGGAGGGTGTAACAACACGAACAGGGACGGATTCAAGTTGCACCAGTGGCCCAAAGATGCGAAAGTGGCAAGAAATTGGACGTTTGTTCCGCACACTTTACCGACGAAAGCTATGCTACGACAGAGATGGCAAGAATGTGTGGATATCCTGCGACACTCAAAGCAGATGCATTTCCAACGATAAAGTCAAAGAAATCTGCCGCCAGACCCCCATTGAATCTGCCGGAGTGTGTGAGCAATTCAGGGACAAAGGGCCTCGGTAGCACGGCAAGCAATGGCGGCAGTTTGTTCCCGCAGACGAGAGAGCTAAACCCCCTGGATGTCTTGGCTCACACCGTCCCTTATGCCATCGAAGATGATCAAGAGAAGAATATCGACCCTAGCTTCCCTAGCCTGCTGACATGAGGGTATGTCTACAGAATATATTAATTGATGAAAATTGGGCTGTCTGCACTCTCAAAGTGCATGTTGTTGCCAAATGTATTTCATATGCTGTAAACCTAGTTCATAGTTGTTAGTTTCCTTTAATGCCAAACAAACACATACCAATCGTTGGTTAGAAGGCGATCGCCGAATTCGTCCTCGCTTTCTCCCGTATCGCTGGCTGTCGTGTCGTTTTCGTCGGTTTCGCTTGCATACGGTTCAAACCGATATGGCTCAATAGCTTCAGTTTCTTCTTCAATTTCGTTTTCGCTACCTGCCACCACACTACAACCATCCGTTTCAATACATGCGTAATCTGTTGAATCGCTTAAGCCGCTGAAATCCGAGTCTGAATCCGAGCTAATGTCGCTATACCTTGCTGTTCTATGCGCCATGTTTGTTTGTGTTGGCATCACTGTGTGACGTCACAGGAAAATGGACGGGTGTATATAACGATGGTTAAAATCAGGCACTTTGAAGCTTTTTTTAGGGATATTGCGTGATGGGTAAAATTTTGAAAAAAACTTCGAAAAATAAAATAAGCCACTGGGAACTGATTTTTAATGGTTTTAACCCTTCTGAAATTGTGATAATGTTCCCCTTTAAAGACGTTTCGTTGTTAACTGGCTGTTCAACTTTGCACAAGTAAACACGCTGTAGTACTGCTTGCATCAAAGCGCTTATGTTAGAGATTTTAGCCGATAAAACCCGATTATGCTAATACTGGGCCGATATTCGATATCAATACCGAATCAGGACGCCACTTCCTTCTTCTATATACTGTATCATTGGCATACATTGCCCAAAATAATGTTATTTATTTTGCTTTTCTTCTTGATATTGCAAATGTGTTAAGACTACAACCAAGTAGTGCACATCGAAAACAGTGATAAATCTTACAATTACTTCCGCAGTTAGTATGCCCATCCCTGCAAAAGTACAGCATATCTAGATATAACACTTTTTTAAGAGGGATCCAACCTTCAAATCCTGAAAATACAGCTGAAACATCTTAAAACGCCCACAAGGTGTGACTCCACAGGTGCTGGCAGCTTCAGGGCAGTTACTCTGCACAAGTTCTGGTCCGCTCTGAGCCGGATTAACTCACTAAAACAAAACGGAATGGAAAGCAGACACGGCTGCCAGAGGAGCAGTACTGGGTGTGTACTTGTGCAACTGCATCCTAACGCACGTGCACACAGTAAATAAGCAACTGTACGGACTAAGACTGTGATGTAATAGATAATTTACACATATCCCCGGCCACGTGTTGACAAACTGTCACAAATGACCAAAAAAACTAGGCAACATTTCGCACAAGTGGAGCCTCTTTCTCTGTCTGGTGTGTCTGGAGGCAACACACCTGGCATGAATGAAACAAAAGGAACATTTTAAGCCATTAGCCAAATAATTACACATCTGCTTTGTAAATAAGAATGAGGAAAAAAAAAAACAGGAATCGGCTGTCAATGTCGTCTGAATCTCTCCAGACGTGGAAAAAATGATGTTCGTAATATCAGAAGTGAATTTCAGCTACTTCTTGGTATCAATAGTGTTTGGTTTATTTTGACACTTTCCAGGGTACAATGATACCATAACATTGCTTTTACACTTGACAAAGGTTCTTATAACGTGGACAGTTTGACCCTGGAACTGGAACAATCTAGGAAAATAATCTCATAGCGCATTTTTTTTATGACATACTGCAATTTATAATGGGTTATACTTGTATAGCTTACTTTGACACTATTTCCACATTCACACACTGATGACGACCCATCAGGAGCAAGGGTGAAGTGTCTTGCTCAAGGACACAACGGACGTGACGAGGTTGGTAGAAGGTGGGGATCGAACCAGGAACACCTCAGGTTGCTGGCAGGGCCACTCTCCCAACCGCGCCACGCCGTCCCCGATAATGCGATAATTTTGCGAAGGTCCTCCGCTCATGTATTTTTCAACGAACACAAGCAATAAATGAATATTCGCTATAAAACATGTATTATGTATGACAGTTTGAACTCAATAGTGAGGCCTATCGTTTAGGCCCTTATGCTTCCAATTAGACACACCATGAGGCAATGATTGGACTGACCACCTCAAAGATTCAGTACAGGGGTCGAATTTGTCAAGAGGCACAAATGGAATTCATTTCTGAGGACAATGAACACTGTAGGCAAAGAATGTCGGTCCTAATGTATCCTAGGTCAGTGTTTTTCAACCACTGTGCCGTGAGATACAGTCTGGTGTGCCGTGGGAGATGATGTCATTTCACCTATTTGGGTTAAAAATATTTTTTGCAAACCAGTAATTATAATCGGCAAATGATGTGTTGTTGTTGAGTGTCGGTGCTGTCTAGAGCTCGGCAGAGTAACCGTGTAATACGTGGCAGCAGGTAGCTAATTGCTTTGTCGTGATCACAATATGCAGACGACAGCGGGAGGCAGTGTGGAGGTGAAAAGGTGTTAAACTGAAAAATAAACAAAAGCTGAGTGCCCCTAAAAAAAAAAGGCATTGAAGCTCAGGGAAGGCTATGCAGAACAAAACTAAAACTGAACTAACAAGTGAAGAAAAACAGACTGCTGGACGACAGCAAAGACTATTACAGCGTGTGGAGCAGACAGCGTCCACAAAGTACATCCGTACATGACATGACGATCAACAATGTCCCCACAAAGAAGGATAAAAACAAGTGAAATATTATTGTTCGCTAAAACAAAGCCGGTGCGGGGAATAGCGCTCAAAAGGAAGACATGAAACTGCTACCGGAAAATACCAACAAAACAGGAATAGCCACCAAAATAGGAGCGCAAGACAAGAAGTAAAACACTACACACAGGAAAACAGCAAAAAAGTCCAAATAAGTCAGGGTGTGATGTGACAGTACACCTACTTTGAGACAAGAGCTATATTGATGCATGCTTGATTATGGTTTAAAGTCGCATTCCACGACTTTTTATTGTCAATATCGAGTTTCATATTTTAATGATTTCTGCTGGTGGTGTGCCTTTGGATTTTTTCCAACGCAAAAAATGTGCCTCGGCTCAAAAAAGGTTAAAAAACACTGTCCTAGGTGATGGGTTTCTATGTTAGTATTGAAAAGTGACACCATATGTTAATGTACCAAAGTATATGGTCTAACACAGTGTTTTTCAACCAGATACAGTCTGGTGTGCCGTGGGAGATTATGTAATTTCACCTATTTAGGTTAAAAATATTTTTTGCAAAGCAGTAATTATAGTCTGCAAATGATGTGTTGTTGTTGAGTGTCGGTGCTGTCTAGAGCTCGGCAGAGTAACCGTGTAATACTCTTCCATATCAGCAGGTGGCAGCAGGTAGCTAATTGCTTTGTAAATGTCGGAAACAGCGGGAGGCAGTGTGCAGGTAAAAAGGTGTCTAATGCTTAAACCAAAAATAAACAAAAGGTGAGTGCCCCTAAGAAAAGTAATTGAAGCTTAGGGAAGGCTACGCAGAACGAAACTAAAACTGAACTGGCTGCAAAGTAAACAAAAACAGAATGCTGGACGACAGCAAAGACTTACTGTGGAGCAAAGACGGTGTCCACCATGTACATCCAAACATGACATGACAATCAACAATGTCCCCACAAAAAAGGATAAAAACAACTAAAATCTTCTTGATTGCTAAAACAAAGTAGATGTGGGGAATATCGCTCAAAGGAAAACATGAAACTGTGACAGGAAAATACCACAAAAAAAAGAAAAAAACACCAAAATAGGAGCGCAAGACAAGAACTAAAACAATACACACAGGAAAACAGAAAAAAACTCCAAATAAGTCAGGGGGCGATGTGACAGTACACCTACTTTGAGACAAGAGCTATATTGATGCATTTTCGGTTATGGTTTAAAGTCATATGCAACAATTGCGACGCCTTTTTACTGTCAACTGAGTTTCGTTTTTTTAATGATGTCTGCTGGTGGTGTGCCTCCGGATTTTTTCAACGCAAAAAATGTGCCTCGGCTCAAAAAAGGTTGAAAAACACTGGTCTAACAAGTGGTGCAAGGGGGAGTCGGCCATTCTGTCTTTTGGCAACTGAATGCTGGGGTGTTAGGAACTAAAGGGCTATTGTCGCCTTGTGTTTTCTTTGAGTAAAGTTTGTTATGTTAGAGCTTTGATTTAAATCATCTGATAATTTTGTTGCGTTTACCATAATTTCCGGTGTATACCCTGCTACTTTTTTACTAGGCTTTGAACGCAGCCGTTTATAAAACGGTGTGGCTAATTTATGGATTTTTCTTCGCTGATGGGAATTTTGCAAATAGCGTACAAAAAACAACAAAGCAAATACACAGAACGGGTGGGTTATTGTTTGTGCTATGGCGCCATCTTTTGGACGAGTTTACTCATTGCAGGCACCGCATTGCGCTTCTGTTTAAACTGAACTATGAACCGTAAGTACAATTGCCATTCGGTTTTCTAATCGTCCATAGCGTTTCTACTCGTATGGATTCTTCATTCATCACTCCAAGCAATGTTTTACAATATAACTAAAACAATTCTTATTACTAAACCGTCCCTTGTGTGATATCTGTAGGAGTGTTTTCATGCATATGTGTACATGCTATTGTAATGTAATGAAGCTAGTGTCGTTAACATTAGCTAATATGCTAACACGTTTATGAGGGTCTTTGTTGGTATTATTAACTTACAATAGCATTCTTTTTGTATTGTTTAGTTTCACATCTCCGTGGAGTTATTGAGTCTGTTTAGCTGATTGGAGAGCGAGCTAGTGGGTCCATGATGATGACTTCTGTTTTGTTTGATCAGCCGTTTTACTGCTTGTTACAGACACTATTTGGTAACAATTAAAATATGTAAATAAAACACTTAGAGAATATTTCTGAGTAAATCACTCACATTTCAACGTATATATCTGCGGCTAATAATCTGGTGCGGCTAATATATTGGGAAAAAAATCCAATTGAGTGGGTGCGGCTTTTATTGCAGTGCGCTCTATTGTCCGGAAAATACAGTATTTTGTGATTGGACTCTATTTAGTGTATTTGTGCTCGGCCCCGTGCCCTCACTCCGTTTCTTTGCGATGATTATGAGACATTCTTCATCTAAATGGGAATATATGAACATCCTAGCAGTCGGCATCCTAATCACAGCAGACCTCGCACAGTAAGTGATGTTTTATTGTGTTTGTTGCCTCTCATGAAGTCTGCAGTGAGTAATAATCAGTGATGTAGAAAAAAAAAAGCAAACGTTGTGGTGCTTTTCTGAAATTAATGTGCCGCGTATGCTTAAAATGATCAAAATACGTAATTATTATTATGTTATAAATGTGCCTGTTACTACATGACATATATACTTACATCATGTATATAGAACCCTAATGAAGGTGTTTGGGTGTTTTTTTCAAGGGCTTTATAGGCAGAATTGAGTCTCCCGTAGACTCCATTGTAAGCAGACTCTTGATTGCAATTATTTACTATTTAGTTTAGTTGAGTCTTTATTTGAAGGGACAATGCACAGAAACATTAAGCTCAAAGACAGATATGTTCTGCACCAGATTATAGCTAAATAGCTCATTTCCATCTGCAGTCCCTGGCTACCTAAATTAAAGGGATACAAAAATCATGCAATAAAATTATGACAATAAAATCATACTATAGCATGTAATCAAATTAAGAAAAGTCATAAAATGCCCTTTCATTGACAAATACTTAATATACATTACAACCACACCTCATTTACATCATCACACATACAAACCCTGTTTCCATATGAGTTGGGAAATTGTGGTAGATGTAAATATAAACGGAATACAATGATTTGCAAATCCTTTTCAACCCATATTCAATTGAATGCACTACAAAGACAAGATATTTGATGTTCAAACTCATAAACTTTGTATTTTTTTTGCAAATAATAATTAACTTAGAATTTCATGGCTGCAACACGTGCCAAAGTAGTTGGGAAAGGGCATGTTCACCACTGTGTTACATGGCCTTTCCTTTTAACAACACTCAGTAAATGTTTGGGAACTGAGGAGACACATTTTTTAAGCTTCTCAGGTGGAATTCTTTCCCATTCTTGCTTGATGTACAGCTTAGGTTGTTCAACAGTCCGGGGTCTCCGTTGTGGTATTTTGGCTTCATAATGCCTTTCAAAACAATTTGAAATGTGGATTCGTCAGACCACAGAACACTTTTCCACTTTGTATCAGTCCATCTTAGATGAGCTCAGGCCCAGCGAAGCCGACGGCGTTTCTGGGTGTTGTTGATAAACGGTTTTCGCCTTGCATAGGAGAGTTTTAACTTGCACTTACAGATGTAGCGACCAACTGTAGTTACTGACAGTGGGTTTCTGAAGTGTTCCTGAGCCCATGTGGTGATATCCTTTACACACTGATGTCGCTTGTTGATGCAGTACAGCCTGAGGGATCGAAGGTCACGGGCTTAGCTGCTTACGTGCAGTGATTTCTCCAGATTCTCTGAACCCTTTGATGATATTACGGACCGTAGATGGTGAAATCCCTAAATTCCTTGCAATAGCTGGTTGAGAAAGGTTTTTCTTAAACTGTTCAACAATTTGCTCACGCATTTGTTGACAAAGTGGTGACCCTCGCCCCATCTTTGTTTGTGAATGACTGAGCATTTCATGGAATCTACTTTTATACCCAATCATGGCACCCACCTGTTCCCAATTTGCCTGTTCACCTGTGGGATGTTCCAAATAAGTGTTTGATGAGCATTCCTCAACTTTATCAGTATTTATTGCCACCTTTCCCAACTTCTTTGTCACGTGTTGCTGGCATCAAATTCTAAAGTTAATGATTATTTGCAAAAAAAAAAATGTTTATCAGTTTGAACATCAAATATGTTGTCTTTGTAGCATATTCAACTGAATATGGGTTGAAAATGATTTGCAAATCATTGTATTCCGTTTATATTTACATCTAACACAATTTCCCAACTCATATGGAAACGGGGTTTGTAGACAATACATGCTCTTGTTCACATCTGTCATCATTTGTAAAAACAACCATGATTTTAACAGCCACACCTCACAGCTTACAACAAAATGCTCTCATGGATAAATATAACACACATTAAGTTGATGTGTCAATCATAGTGTCCACCTTAGTGACCGTGTGAGCAGCTTTGATCGCTCCAAAGCCACTTTTTAACTTCAATTGTGAATGAAGAGTAATCTAGACTTTTCAAGTTTGTTGTGAGGTCTTTCCATTCCTTTATCGCTTTATATGAAAAGGCTGATTGTGCAGAAGATGTTTTACATATGGGTACGCTATTTAGAATGCATCAAAAAAATCTATCGTCATGATAAAATTCCAAAAAAAAGTGCAGTTACCCTTTGAGATAGCGAGCTGGTGCCAGTCAGTCCGCGAGTTTATCAAAGTGCAGTTATCATTACGTTTTTTTTAACCATTTTCATTTAAAACGGTAATAGTAACTGTCTGGAGTTTTGTCGCGGTTATCACTAATACCGTTTATCGTTACATCCCTGAGACAAAGCTGTATGTTATTAAAGTGACTCCCGAAAAAAAGAGCGGTCTTCCATCTTGTTAAGATTTCACAACATCGGCAAACATTTTTACAAGACCCTCGTTTACATTAACACACCTGCAGGGGATGGTGCCAAGCTAGCAAGTTGAAAAAGTTGTCACTGCAAAAGTGACTGCCTTAACCCAGGAGCAACCTTTCTCTGCGTTTTTCAAACAACATTTTCCCTATCTGGGCTATCTATCCCTATAGCACAGGGGTGTCAAACTCAAATAAAGAGTGGGCCAAAATTTAAAACTGAACAAAGCCGCGGGCCAAGGTTGAACAAATTAACCTTTTAATAGGGACCCAAACAAGTTTTGCATTGAATATTGAACAAGCAAGGCTTATATAACTTTATAGTGACATGCAAAATCGAGTTTCAAATAATAATAATAATAATTCAAAAATATCAATGGCATATCAAATAAAATTTAAATAAAAATTGAATGCCTCTTTTCTATTTGCAGCCTTCTGAGGTAAATATCAAAATATTTTTTTCCACAGGCTAATACATTTGAAAATAAAATAACAATAATGAAGGAATCAAACATTCAAGCCTTGAAGCAGCAAGAGAAAGTGCATGAATAAAACGTTAATTATTGCTCCGTTTGCTACACTGATTTGCTTTAACAGTGAATATGTAACAAGCAACGCTTATATAACTTAATAGTGCAAAATCAACTTTCAAAAAACAAACGAAAAAACATCAATGGTATATTAAATACAATTTAAATAAAAAATGGAATGCCTCTTTTCTATTTGCAGCCTTCTGAGGTAAATATCAACATTAACTTTTTCCACAGGCTAATAAATTTGAAAATAAAATAATGAATAAATCAACCATTCAGACCTTTTTACTGCTCAGTTTGCAACACACTGATCTAATCTGATCCTGCCATTTTTTCTGGGATGCTAGTTCAGAAATGTCGGGGCTCAGGTTGGCGGGGTTTGGTCGTAGCGGGGGGGGGGTGTATATTGTAGCATCCCGGAAGGGTTAGTGCTGCAAGGGGTTCTGGGTATTTGTTCTGTTGTGTTTATGTTGTGTTACGGTGCGGATGTTCTCTCGAAATGTGTTTGTCATTCTTGTTTGGTGTGGGTTCACAGTGTGGTGCATATTTGTAACAGTGTTAATGTTGTTTATACGGCCACCCTCAGTGTGACCTGTATGGCTGTTGATCAAGTATGCGTTGCATTCACTTAAGTGCTTGTGGAAACCGCGTATATTATGTGACTGGGTCGGCCCGCTGTTTGTATGGAGGAAAAGCGGACGTGACGACAGGTTGTAGAGGACGCTAAAGGCAGTGCCTTTAAGGCACGTCCCCAATATTGTTGTTCGGGAGAATGGTTGCCCCGGGAGATTTTCGAGAGGGGCACTGAAATTCGGGAGTCTCCTGGGAAAATCGGGAGGGTTGGCGAGTATGAGTGTTAGCGGTGAATGCGGTGTTACAGCGGCACCGCCGCTGTATAATACCGGCGGGCCAGCTCTAATGTTAATTTGATATGGCCTCTAGGGCCAAATTAAATTACACGGCGGGCCAATTTTGGCCCGCGGGCCAGAGTTTGACACCCATGCTATAGAACAATTTCCACAGGCGAGAACACTGCATGTAAGCAACTTTTTCACTTTTTTAGTTGACGTTTTACTGTCCACCATGTACTTTATTTAGTCTGAGGCCAACCCGACATGGATAAGAGACAATGCTGGATCAAAATTAAATCCAGCTTTGATGCTGGAATTTAGACAGATAAAAGTGGGAACACAATTTTATTCTGACTTCAAACATGTGGCTAGCATGTTTGTTGGTTGTGTAAGTCTGTAAAAAGTAAACTATTGTTTTCATACCCAGGGAGTGTTCCATATGCAATGATTTTTCTGTGTGCAAATCTGTTTTTAAATGAAGGATTGGAGCATCTGCTTCTGCAAAAAACTACAAAGTGTCAATCTGTGCCAAGACTTTTGGATCACGTTCCTTTTTTTGTTTTTTTTGAGATATATGCATCATCCATATCATTTATGCCTTATATAATATACTGATGCACTGAACCATGCAACTGAACATTCTTATTGCTTCATGACCTCACTCAGTTTGCTTTATAAACCAGGGGTCGGCAACCTAAAAATGTTGAAAGAGCCATATTGGACCAAAAATACAAAAAAAAAAACCTGTCTGGAGCCGCAAAAAATTAAAAGCCTTATATAAGTCCTATAATGAAGGCAACACATGATGTAGGTGTCTATATTAGCTATAATAGCCTACTATCAAAGGCTGACGCAAATCTTCGTTGACAGAAATTTTGTATTTACATTTTTATTCTACACATCTCACAGGATGAGATAACTTCTGGAAGTGACTGGCTCAGAATGGCCAAAGGTATAGATGTGTGTGTCTAAGTTTAAGGAAACGACAGGCTGTCTTCTTCTAATGGATTTGTTACAATCTTTGCAAGCTGGGTAACGTTTGCTGTGGTCTGGAACAACATGGCACACAAACAACTATGAGAAATGCAGCCAACATTACATACAGATAATGTGCCATGGGACATGCAAATATAAATTAAATACACAGAGGACATAAGTAAAGGAAATTAAATGAGCTCAAATATACCTACAAACGAGGCATAATGATGCAATATGTACATACAGCTAGCCTAAATAGCATGTTAGCATCGATTAGCTTGCAGTCATGCACTGACCAAATATGCCTGATAAGCACTTCAGCAAACCAATAAAATCACCAAAGCTCACTTCTGTGCATTCACGCACAGCACAAAACGTTTGGTGGACAAAATGAGACAAAGAAGGAGTGGCATAACACGCGTCTTTCTGTGGCAGCATCAGAGAAAGTTGTACATGTAAACAAACTACGATGAGTTCAAGGATCGCTGAAATTAGTAGGACAAAACGGTGCTTGCCAAGTACTCTCATCAGTGAAGCATGTTTAATATAAACAGTGGGATTTCTAACAATTAGGAAGGTTTGTGTCATATTTGTCCTCCTACAGAAAATATATTAAAAACAAAAAAAAAATGGTTTTCTTCATTTTTTCCCATTTTCACACATCTCTGAAAGAGATCCAGGGAGCCACTCGGGAGGCGCTAAATCTGCTGACCCTCATTTTAAACTAACGTCAGACACGATTATTGTCCTCGTTAAGCACTTGCCAAGATAACTTCAACAAAGAATATTAGCTACTAAAGCCAAGAGGCCTCCAGTGGAGCATGTTTATGTTACAGAGTCACGCTGATGAGGCTGGGAACCACTATGATAAACTTTGTTTAATAACTGTAATTATTCTCGCACAGTGTCAATCAACAAATCATGTTTCTTTCGGCTAGATGTGTGACGTTTTGTACGAATCAGGCAATTTGAACGACTCTCAAGTGAACGATAAGAGCCGGTTAGCAGTTGCGGACCGTTCTTTTGGGAGTTGGGAGCCGTTTTTAGAAATCGAGTTAATTATGCCTCCGTGTGCCAACCATGTCTGTGTACGAACGCTTAATTAATTCATTTTGTCTCCCGCTGGGAGCAATTTTGTGATAGCTCGAATTGAAGAGATCGAGGACACTGGCTTACAGTTTTTTTTTTGTGATGGGGAGAACGGACTTTTCTGGGAAAAGTTGCCAAAGCGGACTTATTTCACAGCGGAAGAGAAGAGCTACTTCTCGTTCAGGGGCGCCAATGTTAATCAGAATCATCTGTACTACCTTTTAAATGTTTATTATTATAGCAATATGGTTGCTAAAGTTAATGATTTTTGTGATTTCTGATCGTTTGTGAGACCGCCGAAAGATATTTGTGTGTGTGTGCACGGATTACCAGAGTAGCGCATACAGAGGACAACAGCTTGTTGTCGTTGTCTGTTTTGGCTTGGACAAGCGGTAGAAAATGGATGGATGGATGGATGGATAAATAGATAGTTAAATCAACACACCCATGTTATGTTATTGTATAAACCTTACTTAAAATATGATCTTTTGTCGACGATGGAACCCAATATTTATATGTATATTCTTTCATTCGGAGAAATTGCAAATATTAGCTAATTTGGAATTTGATGCCTGCAACGTGTTTCAAAAAAGCTGGAACAAGTGGCAAAAAAGACTGAGAAAGTTGAGGAATGCTCATCAAACACTTATTTGGAACATCCCACAGGTGAACAGGCTAATTGGGAACAGGTGGGTGCCATGATTGGGTATAAAAGCAGCTTCCATGAAATGCTCAGTCATTCACAAACAATGATGGGGCGAGGGTCACCACTTTGTGAAGAAATGCGTGAGCAAATTGTCGAACAGTTTAAGAACAACATTTGTCAATGAGCGCTTGCAAGGAATTTAGGGATTTCACCATCAACGGTCCGTAATATTCTCAAAAGGTTCAGAGAATCTGGAGAAATCGCTGAATGTAAGCGGCAATGTCCGTGACCCTTTATCCCTCAGGCGGTACTGCATCAAAAAGCGACATCAGCGTGTAAAGGATATCACCACATGGGCTCAAGAACACTTCAGAAAACCACCGTCAGTAACTACAGTTGGTCGCTACATCTGTAAATGCAAATTAGATGAGCTCGGGCCCAGCGAAGCCGGCGGCGTTTCTGGGTGTTGTTGATAAATGGCTTTGGCTTTGCATAGTAGAGTTTAACTTGCACTTACAGATGTAGCGACAAACTGTACTTAATGACAGTGGTTTTCTGAAGCGTTCCTAAGCCCATGTGGTGATATCCTTTACACACTGATGTCGCTTTTTGATGCAGTACCGCTTGAGGTATCAAAGGTCAAGACCTTGCCGTTTACGTGCAGTGATTTTGCCAGATTCTCTGAATCTCTTGATGATATTACCGTAAATGGTGAAATCCCTTAATTCCTTGCAATAGCTGGTTGAGAAATGTTGTTCTTAAACAATTTGCTCAAGCATTTGTTCACAAAGTGGTGACCCTCACCCCATCCTTGTTTGTGAATGACTGAGCATTTCACGGAAGCTGCTTTTATACCCAATCATGGCACCCACCTGTTCCCAATTAGCCTGTTCACCTGTGGGATGTTCCAAATAAGTGTTTGATGAGCATTCCTCAACTTTATCAGTATTTTTTGCCACTTGTGCCAGCTTTTATGAAACATGTTGCCTGCATCAAATTCCAAATTGATGAGCATTCTTCAACTTTCTCAGTCTTTTTTGCCACTTGTATCAGCTTTTTTGAAACATGTTGCAGGCATCAAATTCCAAATGAGCTAATATTTGCAAAAAATAACGTTTTCCAGTTCGAACATGAAATATGTTGTCTTTGCGGTCTATTCAATTAAATATAGTTTGAAAATGATTTGCAAATCATTGTATTCTGTTTTTATTTACCATTTACACAACGTGTCAACTTCACTGGTTTTGGGTTTTGTACATGGTGAAATCACCAGAATGGAAGCTTGAGACAAGTTTTGCACATTATTTAACATAAAAGTGTAAAAATATAATGACATTTTCCACAACTATGGGGTTTAATAAATGTGTCCAGATTAATAGACATGATCTAAAACCATTTGAGTGATGCAATGGAGCAAAAACAATACAGACAAAGCAGCCAGGTGCTTTGACGAGACTTTTGCATGCAATAAAAGCACATTTAAACTGTTGTTTATGACCTAATGTTTTCCCACCTCTCAGAATGTGGGCCAGGCTGCAGTCACGCAGAGGAAAAGATTAGTTTTCCTGATACCATTCATTACTAGGACTTCAGCAACATATTAGCAACCTAGAACCACAATAGTAAACAGTGCTGTGTGCCACCATAATGTATCCCACCCGACATATTTGGGCATTTTAACAGCCCTCAGCATCTCCTCCCCACATAGTCCCTGTTTCCCCACATTCTTTCATTCTTTTAACAGCGCCATGAGAGGTCTTTCTCACATCTCTGTCACTTTCCCTGTCAGAGACGCCCACGGGAAAATAGCCTCCTTATGCAGGAAGGTTGCGGTAAGAAGATAAAAGTGATGATGGAACTCCAAAACTGGCAAACACCCAAAATACTTACTGCTAGACTCGTGTCTGACTTGACAGATTAGTCATTGATGATAGCGGCTGTCATGGTGAACCTTGCAGGGGGGATTTAAGAGAATGGTAGTTTAGAATGTGACATACTTAGGGAGACTAGAGGACAAAACCAAACAATAGAAGTGAAATTAATTATATTTATATAGTGTTTTTTTATCTACAAAACCAGTGAAGTTGGCACGTTGTGTAAATGGTAAATAAAAACAAAATAAAATCATTTGCAAATCCTTTTCAACCTATATTCAATTGAATAGACTGCAAAGACAAGATACTTAACGTTGGAACTGGAAAACTTTTATATTAGCTCATTTGGAATTTGATGCCTGCAACATGTTCCAAAAAAGCTGGCACAAGTGGCAAAAAAGACTGAGAAAGTTGAGGAATGCTCATCAAACACTTATTTGGAACATCCCACAGGTGAACAGGCTAATTAGGAACGGGTGGGTGCCATGATTGGGTATAAAATGCGTGAGCAAATTGTCGAACAGTTTAAGAAAAACATTTTTCAACCAGCTATTGCAAGGAATTTAGGGATTTCACCATCGAAGGTACGTAATATCATCAAAAGGTCCAGAGAATCTGGAGAAATCACTGCAAGGCCGAAAACCAACATTGAATGCTCGTCACCTTTGATCCCTCTGGCGGTACTGCATCAAAAAGCGACATCAGTGGCACAAGTGGCAAAAAAGACTGAGAAAGTTGAGGAATGCTCATCAAACACGTATTTGGAACATCCCACAGGTGAACAGGTGGGTGCCATGATTGGGTATAAAAGCAGCTTCCATGAAATGCTCAGTCATTCACAAACAAGGATGGGGCGAGGGTCACCACTTTGTGAAGAAATGCGTGAGCAAATTTTCCAACAGTTTAAGAACAACATTTCTCAACCAGCTATTGCAAGGAATTTAGGGATTTCACCATCTACGGTCCGTAAGATCATCAAAAGGTTCAGAGAATCTGGAGAAATCACTGCACGTAAGCGGCAATGTCCGTGACCTTCGATCCCTCAGGCGGTACTGCATCAAAAAGCGACATCAGTGTGTAAAGGATATCACCACATGGGCTCAGGCACACTTCAGAAAACCACTGTCAGTAACTACAGTTGGTCGCTACATCTGTAAGTGCAAGTTAAAACTC
>NC_084565.2:28410000-28445000 GCF_033978685.3 Nerophis lumbriciformis | reverse complement strand
GAGCTTCATGGAATGGGTTTCCATGGCCGAGCAGCTGCATCTAAGCCATACATCACCAAGTCCAATACAAAGCGTGGGATGCACTGGTGTAAAGCACGTCGCCACTAGACTGTAGAGCAGTGGAGACGCCTTCTCTGGAGTGATGAATCACACTTTTCCATCTGGCAATCTGATGGACCAGTCTGGGTTTGGAGGTTGCCGGGAGAACGCTACATTTCGGACTGCATTGTGCCGAGTGTGAAATTTGGTGGAGGAGGAATTATGGTGTGGGGTTGTCTTTCAGGAGTTGGGCTTGGCCCCTTAGTTCCAGTGAAAGGAACTTTGAATGCTCCAGGATACCAAAACATTTTGGACAATTCCATGCTCCCAACCTTGTGGGAACAGTTTGGAGCGGGCCCCTTCCTCTTCCAACATGATTGTGCAAAGCAGGTTCCATAAAGACATGGATGACAGAGACTTGTGTGGATGAACTTGACTGGCCTGCACAGAGTCCTGACACCTTTGGGATAAATTAGAACGGAGACTGAGAGCCAGGCCTTCTCCACCAACGTCAGTGTGTGACCTCACCAATGCGCTTTTGGAAGAATGGTGGAAAATTCCTATAAACACACTCCGCAACCTTGTGGACAGCCTTCCCAGAAGAGTTGAAGCTGTAATAGCTGCAAAAGGTGGACCGACATCATATTGAACCCTATGGGTTAGGAATGGGATGGCACTTCAAGTTCGTATGTGAGTCAAAGCAGGTGGCCAAATACTTTTAGTGTATATAATTTAGTAACAGGCACGTCCATAATACAATGGAATATTTGCGTATTTTTGCTCATACGGTGGCCTGGAACTACTTTTAGCGGCACATTAATCACAGAGAGAGGTAACTACTGTATCTAGCTTATGCTGCTATCCTTTCTGGAGCATATTAGACTGGTGGCTCTTGAGGCTCTGGTCAAGAAGCTAAAAAAGTAGAGAAAAAGACACACGTCTTGTATGCATACATGCATGTATGTATGTATGTATGTATGTATGTATGCGTGCATGTATGCATGCATGTATGTATGTATGTATGTATACATGTATGCATGTATGCATACATGTATGCATGCATGCATGCATGTATGTATGCATGTATGCATATGTGTATGTATGTATGCATGCATGCATGTATGTATGCATACATATATGTATGTATGTATGTATGTATGCATGCATGTATGTATGCATACATATATGTATGTATGTATGTATGTATGTATGTATGCATACATACATATATGTATGCATACATATATGTATGTATGTATGCTGTCATTTTGACCACTGTGCAAGAAGCGACTGTGGTGACCCTTCAGTAACCTTTGTGTTTTTTAATGACAGATGGAAGATGCACACAAAAAGTGCAAGACATGGCTTTGTTTATTTGAGCAGGGATCTGTGCTGTAGTGAGGATAATGTTTCTCCTCCTTGATGAGGTCATGAGCCTTGTGTGCCATGTCGCTGGGCGCTCTTAGTCACCACCTAGGAGACTGGCTCCGCTCGCTTTAGCGCTTCGCCAGACAGCCAAACAATTCCAAAAATGTGCCAAAGGCCGAATGGATGAATGTCGTTTTAAAAAAACGTGCACGTGGCTGTCGTAATCCAGAGGTCGGAGGTCACGGCATGCATGCAAATATTAACGCGTTAGCGCGCCACCTAAAATTCCCTCTAAATTTGACAGCAGAAGAGCCTCGCCCTGCTGGCCATGAGCACATTTTCATGGTCTGAGCGGCACGTCTGCTTTGTAATTTTGGTCGCCGGTCGACATGCAGCAGTTTGTCTTCAGCGGATGACGGACAGAGTGTCATTTCTCAATTACACTCACTGGAATTTAAGTGGAAAAAGTAGTTTGAATCAGATTATAGGCAGACCATCACCTATTTGTTTGTATTTGTTTATTTGAAGGACAATGTGTAGTTACATTAAGAAGATGGCTGCACCAGATTTAGCACCATGCTAGTTTCCATCTGTAGTCCTTTTATGGTGCATTTAACATCCACATTTAAATTACACAGGATTGAAAATACACAACAGTATTGAAATTGCATAATGATAAACAATTTAATATACAAGTACAATACATAGAGAAGGGGTGTCAAACATTTGGCCCGAGGGCCGGATCAGGTTTTATCCAGACCGCGGGATGAGTTTGCTAAGTATAAAAATTAACCAGAAAATTTTGAATGAAAGAAACTGCTGTTCTAAATGTGTCCACTAGATGTCACAATAGTAATTATTTGTATCTTTGTAGATGATGCCACATATGTACAAAATAAACCACATGATCAAATGATCAAACTACATAAATAACATCCTGTAATTTGATTTTGATGTATATTTTTTATCTTGATAGATTGAAAATGAACACCAAGGAGTTGACTGATGAACATTATCACATCATTTATTCAGAAAATATAAATAACGACAAATAAAAGATAGAATACTATTAACCGTAACATGTAAGTGTAAAAAAAAAAACCCAACAACATTATGATTTGTACATTTTCAGAATGTGCTTGTTCTATTTTTAAACAAAGAAAACAATCTTAATTTGTCTTTATTATTAAGTTATCGTGCCGTGATTTTACCAGTCCGGCCCACTTGGGATTAGATTTTTTTCCACGTGGCCCCCGATCTAAAATGAGTTTGACACCCCTGACATAGAGTGTATGTGAGTTACAAATCAGTGGGCGGTCAAGTTACAGTATTTTAGCAGCTTCATTTAAAGTGCAGAAGTATATAAAGTGCAGCAGTTTTGATCAAAGTCCACATACAGTGCAGTAACCATAAGGTGATACCCATGAGGGTATCATTCAATAGCCATATACCCCATTGGTACTGCATGATTAAAAAAGTTTGCAAAGTTACAACATTGGAATTGTACTCTCATTACAACATGCCCAAAAAGGAGCAGGAAGAAGAAGAGCTTATTTAATCCTACCCCTTTTTCAGCGATTTCTAACACGTTTGCTTGTTCACTTCGTGTGCTGAATTTGGAAGACAAATAAATGAATGGATAAATACATGTATAAATAAATGGATGAATAAATTCCTACATAAATGAATGGATAAATACAAAAATAAATAATTGAATGAATGAACAAAGTCCTAGTTTAAGTTGTGATTTATATGTGTAGTCTTCATTCGACACAGGCTCTTCATGTGTACATATAGACATAGTGTATGCTGCTCTCTAGTGGTCAGACTGTGTCATCGCAGCCAGTTTAGTCTCCAATGTACGTAAGACTACTCTACTGTACTGTACAGAGGCGGTCCTGGCTAGATTTAGGCCCTGGGCGATGTATCCAGTCCTGACTCTTGGCCTGTAATTGTTATAATAATACCGAATAAGGTATGTGTCTTTTTCTGGGAACATGATGTCGTCGTAGAGCAAACTTAACAAGCTTATGAGGTATAAAACTGTACGCATTGGCAAGATCCAGCCATCAACTGTAATATTAGTTAAAGAACAATACTTTTATGTGAATAAAGCTTTTAAAATATTATTAAAAACATATGTATTCTTATACAAATTAAGTTTTAATTAATAATTATATTAATTTAAAAATATACTTTTATATTAATTAAGTTGTATTTTTACAATATTTTTTCAAAATATTAGTATAAAATCTGTACGTTTGTTTAAAAAAATTGTTATAGTCAATTGTAATATTAGTTTAAAAAAACATGCTTTTCTGTAAATACAATTGTATTTTTACACTAAGTAAAATATCTCTTTTTGTGCAAAAATTGTTTATTCAATTAGATTATTAATTAGAAAACGTTCTTTTATTTGAATAAAGTTTTATTTTTAAATGTTTTTTACTATTAGTAAGTAATATGTAGTTTTATATGAAAATATTGTTATATTCAACTGTTTTAATATTTTTAAAATATGGACTTTTGTGAAATAAGTTGTATTTTTACTTTTTAAATATTATTAAAACATTTTTAATAATAAAAAATAAAACATGTTTTATTTTCAAATATATTAGTTTAAATAACGTACTTTTATGGGAACAAAGTTGTATTTTTTACAGTATTTTCTTTTCAGAATACTAAGTACTTTCATACCAAAACATATAAGTATAATATTAGTTTAAAATCGACCTTTTGTGTGAATAAAGTTGCATTGTTATGTGTATTTTTATTTTATTTGATATAATAATTTTAAATAGTAAAAATGAAAAAAGGTAAATACAATTGTACTTTTAAATGACAAAACGTGTATTTAATTGTTGTAATAGACTAAAAATAACAATTTTATGAAAATAAAGATGTATTTTTACAGTATAAAATATGTACTTTGTAGGGAGTTTTTTTTAATTATATTCAATTGTAATGTTTGTTTTAAAAAGCATACATTTATGTGAGTTTTACAATATTTTTTTCAAACAATAGTATAAAATATGTAATTTCAGATTAAAAAACTAATATATTCAATTATTAGTTTAATGAAAAAACCTTGTCAAAAATATGTATTTTTTGTACTATATTCTTTAAATATATTTGTATAAAATGTGTAATTGTATATGATAAAACTGTTAATGTCAAATTGGTGTAATATTTTTTTTAACGTACTTTTAGGGGGAAAAACATTTTTTAAAAACAAAACAAGAATTTTGAAAAATATTAGTACAAAATGTGTACTTTGATCCTTAAAAAAAAAACTGTTATATTCAATCTTATTATTGCAGGCAGTTCTAAAAACCATACTTTTATGTGAATAATGTATTTTTATAAGTACATTTTAAATATTAGTACAAAAATGTACATGAATAAAGTAGTATTTTAAATTGTAGCTTTAGTAGGAAAGTAAGCAAACAAACAAACAAACAAAAAACCTTTAGAATAAAGTTTTGTTTTACCAGAGAACATTTCTATATTAGGACAAAACTATTTAGTTTTATGTGAATAAAGTTGTATTTTCACCAACAGTGTTTATCTTATTAAAAAAAAACTGCTACATTTTGTTATTCTATTTTACTAAGAAAACATGTCATATTAGAAAAATATATATATTTTTAGAGGGGAAATTTAGTTGTATTTGTTCAACAAATAATATGCTATGTAAGGGTAAAAATTGCACTCTTATGAAAAAAGTCTTATTTTTACAAGAAAAAACTGTAAAAATAGTAATAAATGTGTACTTTTATGTGAATAAAGTTGTATGAGTACAAGAAACACATACAGATGTGCAAAATTAGTACAAAAATACGTATTTGTATGAAAATATTGATATTTTTGAGACATACATATTGCTACAAAAACGAAGTCTCAATGATAGGACTTAAAAAAATAAGACTAAAAAGACTTTGATAATAAAGCCATGTTGTGTTACATACTCCTTTTACTTTTTAAATTCGATCTTAATTCTGTACACTGCTGCTGGAATTTTAATTTTCCTGGGGGAACTCTCCCTGAAGGAATCAATAATATCTATCTATCTATCTTTATGTTTTGAACATTATGACTTTTTGTGTTCTATTGAATATACATGACAATCATTTCCAGAAATAACACTTTTTTCACTTAAAGTTGACTTTGTTTTTGCAATATTAACAAAGAAGATGACCTCAGTTGCAGTTTTTTTAAAGTCCAGACATTGTTCATCCATCCATCCATCCATCCATTTTCTACCGCTTATTCCCTTTTGGGGTCGCGGGGGGCGCTGGAACCTATCTCAGCTACAATCGGGCGGAAGGCGGCGTACACCCTGGACAAGTCGCCACCTCATCGCAGGGCCAACACAGATAGACAGACAACATTCACACTCACATTCACACACTAGGGCCAATTTAGTGTTGCCAATCAACCTATCCCCAGGTGCATGTCTTCATCCATCAAATCAAATGTATTATGACTCAAAACAATTGTATTCATTTTCGTCTCATTTTTATGACTATTGTCCCATAACACTATGTATTCTTATAACAGTATCATTTTTATATCCCGTAATGTCCCCCTCTTTTTTCTCTTTACATCGGATGATAATGTAACTCACTAGCGCCCCCTGTCGTTCAAAGCAGAAATTCAGAAAATACTTGTAAATCAGCTAAAACTTTATTCCTTTAAATGGACCAAATTGTACAAAATAAAATGCTTGAAATGATTTAGAATGACACAACAACCTAAATAATTAAATTACATGAAGTGAGGAAGTGTGTATGTGTGTGTGTGTGTGTGTGTGTGTGTGTGTGTGTGTGTGTGTGTGTGTGTGTGTGTGTGTGTGTGTGTGTGTGTGTGTACCGTCCATATGAGGACCAGTGAACAAGTGATGACATAAATCATGGTCCCAATACGGAAAATCATTGCATCTAATAGAGAATGTCTCATTTGCACCCCTGGTGGTGAAATCTATCAAAATTAGGGTGGTCCCAAAAAGGAGGGATTTTTCAAATTGACTGTGTGTCGCTTTTAAAAGTGCTCCCCCTCTGGTCAACATATGAAATAACAAGTGTGTGTAAACATTTGAAGTGCTCCCCCTCTGGCCAACATATGTAATAACAAGTGTGTGTAAGAAATTGAACTGCGCCCCCTTTGGCCAAAAGAGAGAGAGAGAGAGAGAGACAGAGAGAGAAACATATTGTAATAACGAAGTAAATAATGAAGATTAAAAACCAATTACAAACAAAAAATTCAACAACGAAAAAATATTTTTCTCACAATGTGTCGACTTCTTTCTTATAAAATTGGGAACAATTTCTCATATTCTTTCTATTTCTGTAATATTGCAATATTTTCTCGAAAAATTATTACTTCTTTTATGTAAAGTTATTACTTTTGAATGTAAAATGGGGACATTTGTCGTATAAAATTCAGACTTTTATCACAATATTGCCAATTTTTTTTGTTCTTGTAAAATAGTGACATTTTTAAAATTAAATTATGACTGTCATCATATTGCCTAGTAGAATTTCAATTATTATGTCGCCAACATTTTAAAGTTTTCTTATAAAATTGTGACTTTTGTCGAGTAAAACTACGACTCTTTCCATTAAATTGCCAAAATGTTAAGCTTTTCATGTAAAATTGCGACTGTTATTGAGTAAAATTCCAACTTTTATCGTCATATTGCTTAAATGTTCCGTTTTTCTTGTAACATTTTGAGTAAAACGACGACTTTTATTATAATACTGCCAAAATTCTACGTTTTCCTTGTGAAATTGACCTTTTTCTTGTGAAATTCCAACTCATTTTTCACAACAAGCTTTTTTTATATTTGCATTATCAATGTTGTAAATACAATTAATTATATATCTAGAGAGGGTGGTCCTAAAGAGGTAGGCATTTTTCGCAGGTCTCAAGAAGGTAAGAAATACAAAAATGTGTGTGTGTGTGTGTGATTCCCACCTCACCTCTGTCAAGTTGATGAAGGAATGCAATTCATCTCTGCAGAATGAATAGATTTGACCAGCAGAGGGCACTGTTGTCTCAGTCTTGACTCTCCTTCTCACACACACACACACACACACACACACACACACACACACACACACACACACACACACACACACACACACACACACACACACACACACACACACACACACACACACACACACACACACGCCTGGTCTAGACAGAGTAAAGTAAATCCTCTTGAGAGCAGAGGAGATGATTAAGACTGTCATGACGTCATGATGGTGCGTTCACGGTCTCCTCGGTAGCAACTGGACTTATTCCAGCAGGCAGCTTTGCCTCATGAGTCAGCGATCCGGTCAATCAGCAATATGTGCTCTTTGCTCCACGGGGAGTTGAGGAGCTGCAAGATGCATAAATATAGTGTAAGAATAATTAGTTGACACTGAAGGTAAGTAGGTCATCACGCGTGTGGGCGGGTGGGTGCAGCATGAATGCAAATGCATGTAATTGTGTCCTTCCCACGCGTGTGTAATCCACACTATTGCATGCAAGAGGCTTTACGTACAAATGAGAAAGAGGCAGCTTCTGGAACATCCAGTGTGGGCATGAAGACGTGGTGGTGCTAGTGTGCGTGGAGCAGCAATAGAGGTCCAGAAGCAGACCGGAAGTGGAGCCATGATAGTTAAAGTCCCACTTGAGTCATCATCCGAGTGGGCAATGAGTGCATGCATGGACTTGGTCATCTATTTCTGGGCTTCACAGTCACAGTCTTGGAAAAAAAAAAAGACAAATCAGTTGCAGGGTCAGACCGTCCCACTCAAGAAAAATTCCATTTTTTTTATGGCCCCCAGTTTGGTTTTCAATATTACTGATGTATTATTACAACCCATAACACAATGGAATCACCAGACTTGGAGGAGGTTCATTCAGTTTAATTTTGTAGGGAAACAATTAGATTACAGACATGACACAAAAACTGAAGTAATTTCAGATGGTAACTTTCGAGCTTTGAGAAAAAAATCAAGAAAATGAATTGAGGTAGTCAGAAACAGTTTCATTTTTAGTCATCTCAGGGCGTTTAATCGAGCACAACTATGGACTGTTTGCTTTGTCTTGGAAGACCTTTTGCCTCTCATCTGAATAGACTTCATCTGTTCATGCTCATAGACTTTGATTGGTCAGATCTAGTTTTAGATTGGTCAGAACTAGTCTTAGACTTAGATTGGTTAGATCGAGTCTTGGACTTAGATTGGTCAGATCGAGTCTTAGACTTAGATTGGTCAGATCTAGTCTGAGACTTAGATTGGTCAGATCGAGTCTTGGACTTAGATTGGTCAGATCGAGTCTTGGACTTAGATTGGTCAGATCGAGTCTTGGACTTAGATTGGTTAGATCTAGTCAGACTTTGATTGGTCAGATCTAGTCAGACTTAGATTGGTCAGATCTAGTCAGACTTAGATTGGTTAGATCTAGTTTTAGACTTAGATTTGTTAGATCTAGTCTTAGACTGAGATTGGTCAGATCTAGTCTTAGACTGAGATTGGTCAGATCTAGTCTTAGATTGGTCAGATCTAGCCTTGGACTTAGATTGGTCAGATCTAGTCTTAGACTTAGATTGGTCAGATCTAGTTTTAGACTTAGATTGGTTAGATCTAGTTTTAGACTTAGATTGGTCAGATCTAGTCTTAGTCAGATCTAGTCTTAGACTGAGATTGGTCAGATCTAGTCTTAGATTGGTCAGATCTAGTCTTACACGGAGATTGGTCAGATCTAGTCTTGGACTTAGATTGGTCAGATCGAGTCTTGGACTTAAATTGGTCAGATCTAGTCTTGAACTTAGATTGGTCAGACCTAGTTTTAAATTGGTTATATCTAGTCTTAGACTTAGATTGGTCAGATCTAGTGTTGGACTTAGATTGGTCAGAGCTAGTCTTAGACTTACATTGGCCAGATCTAGCCTTGGACTTAGATTGGTCAGATCTAGTCTTGGACTTAGATCGGTCAGATCTAGTCTTGGACTTAGATCGGTCAGATCTAGTCTTGGACTTAGATCGGTCAGTTCTAGTCTTGGACTTAGATCGGTCAGTTCTAGTCTTGGACTTAGATCGGTCAGATCTAGTCTTGGACTTAGATCGGTCAGATCTAGTCTTGGACTTAGATCGGTCAGATCTAGTCTTGGATTTAGATCGGTCAGATCTAGTCTTGGACTTAGATCGGTCAGATCTAGTCTTGGACTTAGACCGGTCAGATCTAGTCTTGGACTTAGATCGGTCAGATCTAGTCTTGGACTTAAGATTGGTCAGATCTAATCTTGGACTTAGATTGGTCAGATCGAGTCCTGGACTTAGATTAGTCAGATCGAGTCTTAACTTAGATTGGTCAGATCGAGTCTTGGACTTAAATTGGTCAGATCTAGTCTTGGACTTAGATTGGTCAGACCTAGTTTTAAATTGGTTATATCTAGTCTTAGACTTAGATTGGTCAGAGCTAGTCTTAGACTTAGATTGGTCAGATCTAGTGTTGGACTTAGATTGGTCAGATCTAGTCTTGGACTTAGATTGGTCAGATCTAGTTTTGGACTTAGATCAGTCAGATCTAGTCTTGGACTTAAGATTGGTCAGATCTAGTCTTGGACCTAGATTGGTCAGATCTAGTCTTAGACTTAGATTGGTCAGATCTAGTCTTAGACTTAGATTGGTCAGATCTAGTCTTAGACTTAAATTGGTCAGATCAAGTCTAGCGGCTAGTGCCAAAACCCCAAATATTTATACTCCAAAACCAGGAGGGTGTGCCTGGGCAAGGATGGTTTCGCCCTATTGTAGTGAGAAACACAACTGTTTTGATGAAAACAAACAATCCTATCAGTCAAAGCCAACGACGGCCGTTGAAGTGTAATTTCCCCTCGTTAGCATTGAGGTATTGTTGCTGTGGATCTACTACCACCAGTCCTAAATAGATGGATCCCCCACGTTAGCATTGCACTCAGTTGTAAACAAATGGCATTATGGTCACCTTCTGTGAGCAGAATGTTTCTAACTCCTGTTATTTGTTGGATGCCAAATTGCAGAGTCTTTTAGGAATGGTTGAAAGGACAGTGTTGTATGTGGGAGACAGGTGGTGTCGCAGTCTACTACCTCTTCTGTTCAGGGATGGTATTTCAACCTTGACATAGATGGCTTCCCTCACTCCTCTTTCGTACAATTCGTCCTCACTGTCCAGAATCTGTACAATTTTTGTTCTCAAAGGAGTGCTGTTTCTGCCTGAGGTGCAGGTAGACAGCTGAGTCTTGGAGCCTGAAGAGTTTGTCCGTCTATGCGTCGGCTTCGTGGTTGTTTTGTTTCCCCAATATATGAATCAGAGCATTCATCATTACACTGGATAGCATACACCAGATTGTTTTTGTGGGTGTGGGGTGTCCGGTCTTTAGGATGCACTAGTCTCTGTCTCAGGGTGTTGCCTGGTTTAAAGTGTGCTGGGATGTTGTGTTGGTTAAGATAGACATGATACATATGGAATGGCAATATTTTTGCATCTGTCACCATTTTCCTCATCCACTCTGTTCTTGTTATTTCTGTAACTGTCATGTTTGTTTTTCGTGAACAGGTGTGCAGAAAGGATACTATGACAAATAAAACAAGAAAATAACATTTACCTTATTAAGATCCAAGACGGCGACAAATCCTGATGCCGACACGATACTCCTCCGAATTCTTCACATTCAAAAGGACAGCAGTTGTATCCGCCACATGCTGTTTGTCTTAAAACTGACACACACATTAAGGCTTTGACGGTCACAGTATCACTCCTAGTGTTTCATAATGCATCTGCTTCAGTGTTTGGCCCGTCATTACTTTTGACTATTTACCTTTTTGCTTGTCTGCTGGATCTGTAAGAGGAACACCTCGAGCTACAGTACAGCACAGGGGTGTCAAACTCATTTTAGCTCAGGGGCTGCATGGAGTAAAATCATGACATAATAACTTAAAAATAAAGACAACTTCAGATTGCTTTCTGTCTTACTTGACCAACAACAGAACAAGCACATTCTGAAAATGTACACATTACAAATGTGTACACATTTCTGAGGAAACCATGAACACAATGAACTTAGACTTTGTCTCAGTGTTTTTACAAAAGCCATTAAACTTTAAGTACTTCCTGTTGAGCATTTTCGTGTTGGCAGTTCATTAAAAATGTTTGGAAAAGCATTCGAGTGTTTTCCTAATTTGCCGCATTGGTGAAATCTGCATCTACCACAACATATTCATTTTCCATCATTCAAATATTACAATACAAACAAAACCGTTTTTAAGTTGACACCGTAGCTGAAATCAAGGTAACTTAACTACAAACTTAAACAATGTGAACATGGTAGATTTAAGTATAAAATAAAATAAAACAAACGACAAATATAGAAACACATATTTTTACAATGGAGTTCAGGGTGCGCATCGTGCATTCAACCAATTGCAAGCGCTGCATGGAACTCTAACTACAAAGATGATGGTCAAGTTTACTTAAGTCTCGTTATTTTACCGTCGAGTGGATAACCTACAATGAAAGAAAGTATTGTGCGTCGATACTGCCGCCATCTGCTGACAGCCACAACAGGAGCAGCTGATTGCTTGCACCTGCGCTGATTGAAGTAGCGGCAGCCAGTCCAGAGGGCGCTTAAAGTCAGCTGACATGTCATCTTTAAACGATGTCATGTGTGACGTGGGTTACACTTGAATTGCTATTGCGACATCCAGTGGACACATTTAGAACAGCAGTTTCTTTCATTTAAAAAATGCAGCTTATTTTTTTATATTGAGCAGACTGATCTTGCAGGCCGCGAGCCGGAATAAACCTGTATCAGGCCCGCGGGCCTTACGTTTGACACCCCTGGCTATAGCAAGTTTTCAGATCATGTTTTTCTTTTTAAAAATAAAATACACTTTTTTTTACCTTCGACTATTGTAGCTACAGTATCATTGTTGGCGCTGATACTGTTGGCTATTCTCAGAATGACTGCATGGCTTCTGGTACTTGACTCCACACTCCTCTGGGTGCCAGCATGACGCCACTCTATTAGTCAGCACTGTGCGCACACACACACACTTACACACACACACACACGCACGCACGCACACACACACACACGCGCACGCACTGCGGTCTAAGAGCTTTGCCGTTTTTATTTTAATAGAAAAAAAGTATCCAAATAATACAACAGGAAGTCTCCAGTAAACATGTCAAAAACATTCTGATCAGGTCGTTGTTTCCATGGCAACGCCCAGCATCCTCCAACCCGCTTGAGCTCTCAGCTCCATTTGTTGCTACAGTGCCCGAGTGTGTGTGTGTGTGCAATAAAATAACAATAAAAATAGAGTGAAGTTGACAGAATGAATGTCTGCTGGTGAAATGAAAAAGGATGAGACACTGTATGATGCTGATGAGGAGAACAAAATGACATTGGGATAAAAAAAAAAAAAAAAAAGGTTGTCGACCTCCTGACTTGAAAAAAAAAAAATATCACAAAATGTTCCCTCTTCAACGCCTCTGGCCTTGCTCCCTAAAAGGAGTCCCAATGTGGCGTCACATGACCCCTCAGTTCTAGGTCTGCCCCCATATTTGGGGTTGCTTGTTGGTAAATGGTGGAAAGGGACACACCATTGGTCTTGGAACCTTCTCTCTCCGTTTGTGTAGGAGGGGCCAGGTGTGCAAAGGGCGGGGCTACAGTCTCTGAAGAAAGTGTCTTTTTGTCTCATTCTCTCACTTATACTCTTGATAAAATACTATCTTTGCCGCTTGATGCTCGGAAAACCCTGCACATGCACGCCCCCACTGCTAAAACACTGACTCAACTCACACACACACACACACACACACACACACACACACCCACACACACACACACATCTCTCTCACACACACACACTTTGTGAGGGTCTCAGTTGGTGTCATCTCTAGGGGGGGCCGCTGTGCTATGTCCCGCCGTCTTCTTCCGAGCAGTAGTCTCTCCCCTGGAAACAATTCAAAAATAAATTCTTATATTTTTACATTTGACTTTCATATTATACCACATAATACTCTCTAATTGCCTTCTTTAATCACTACAAATAAATAAAAAACGCCTCTAAAGTGAAACACGGCTGGCTTTCCCCCACCTCCTTCCAGTGTGTATAGGAGCGACTGTATGCTGGGCTTTGACTTAGTGGATACATTTGAGTCTTTTTGTTCATTTCTGTTATGCGAGGTGGCAGTTGTCATCAATAACTGGCGGGAGAATCTATCCTTTTTGATTATATGACTACGTCCTGCACCAGATGGCTTTACCTTAATGAGGTTATTTTAGGTTTGTTTATTTCTATTATGCCCGGTGGCAATTATTATAATTAACTGGCAGTAATCTACATTAATGATATGACACGTACACAAGGGACTATCGTTTTTCTATTGTCATGATTTTGTATTTTGAAGTGGTATCAATCAGAACTTTGTATTATTTTGAGTCGTGTTTATTTTTTATAAACACAATGAAGCATGACAACGGTTATTAATAACTGGCAGGAGGAATTATTACAGTGCATGACACATCTACAATGGCATACTCGAAGTGCTGGTGTGTGAGTGAGCGTGCTGTGGATTTTGACTTGGTGGATTATTTGGAATTGTTTTATTAATTTCTATTACGCAACGTTGCGGTTATTGTTTACAACTGGCGAGAGGGGAGATCCAATTAAGTATACGACACATACTTATGGATGTGCTTGAGCATAAGCAAGCATAATGTGGGCTTTGTGGATTATTTTGAGCTGTCCGGTTTCTTTCTATTGAGCATGAAGACGGTTAAAGGAGAACATTATCACCAGACCTATGTAAGCGTCAATATATACCTTGATGTTGCAGAAAAAAGACCATATATTTTTTTAACCGATTTCCGAACTCTAAATGGGTGAATTTTGGCGAATTAAACGCCTTTCTATTATTCGCTCTCGGAGCAATCCGCCATTTTCTCACTTTCGTCGGTGTGTTGTCGGAGGATGTAACAACACGAACAGGGACGGATTCAAGTTCAATCAATCAATCTTTATTTATATAGCCCTAAATCACAAGTGTCAGTTGCACCAGTGGCCCAAAGATGCGAAAGTGGCAAGAAATTGGACGAAATTTGTTCAAAATACGAGGGTGTGGGGAAAGCCGACGAAATGGTCAGTCGTTTTGTTCCGCACACTTTACAGACGAAAGCTATGCTACGACAGAGATGCGATGCTCAAAGCAGATGCATTTCCAACGATAAAGTCAAAGAAATCTGCCGCCAGACCCCCATTGAATCTGCCGGAGTGTGTGAGCCGTTCAGGGACAACGGACCTCGGTAGCACGGCAAGCAATGGCGGCAGTTTGTTCCCGCAGACGAGCGAGCTAAACCCCCTGGATGTCTTGGCTCACACCGTCCCTTATGCCACCGAAGATGATCAAGAGAAGAATATCGACCCTAGCTGGACAGATCAGCTTTCAGGAAAAGAGAGCGGATGAGGGTATGTCTACAGAATATATTAATTGATGAAAACGTTATTAATTACTCACGGTTTTACGTAAATTATTATACATAAACTGTGTTTACCAATAATTTAGCTTAAAAACATTTATTTTTTTCAATCATTCGAGTACATTCCGGTAGTCTTTTGTAATGCAGTATTTTGTGTCTATTTAGGTATGGTTAACCTGAGTGCTGAAATCGTGGAAAAATATATGTTTTTAGCGCGCCTGAAATGGGCTGTCTGCACTCTCAAAGTGCATGTTGTTGCCAAATGTATTTCATATGCTGTAAACCTAGTTCATAGTTGTTAGTAATTATCTTATCAGACAGTGTTAAGCCGCTGAAATCCGAGTCTGAATCCGAGCTAATGTCGCTATACCTTGCTGTTTGTTTGTATTTGGCATCACTGTGTGACATCACAGGAAAATGGACGGGTGTATATAACGATGGTTAAAATCAGGCACTTTGAAGCTTTTTTTAGGGATATTGCGTGATGGGTAAAATTTTGAAAAAAAACTTCGAAAAATAAAATAAGCCACTGGGAACTGATTTTTAATGGTTTTAACCCTTCTGAAATTGTGATAATGTTCCCCTTTAATAACTGGCAGGGGGAATGATTACAGGGCATGATACATCTACATTGCGCACGAGGGGCCTGACTTACTAAGATCCAAAAATGACATGCTAAACAGCACATGCAATCTATCAAATAGCGCGTACGATTAGTGGGCGTGTTGCGTGTGATTTACCAAGACTGCGTGTACAATTGTTAAGTGGTGCAGACCGCCTCACTTAAATGAGGATTTTGCGTGGAGACCAAGGAGACACTCATTTATTGCACATTCATGTTATCATGCTATTTTGATATCTTTTCAAACATGCAGGAGACATCTACCACTTATTATGGGCATTTTAGAAGCAGCCGTGCAATGCATCTATGTGCTCAAGACGCAAAAAAAGTTATTTCATATAGGAGATATGTTAATAATATATATTCTATGTGACAAATGCCATTACAAACACCAAATGAACACACAATGAATCGCACGCCTTATTCTGCTCACTTAAGAGACGCAATCCACTTTGCACACGTTTAACAGATCAGCTTCGCGTGTGCTATCAAGTGTGCACGTGCTTTAGTACACGCAAACCGTTAGTAAATCAGGCCCTAGATGTGCTTGTGTGTTAGTGAGCATTCCGCCGGCTTTGTCTTAGTTGATATTTTGGACAATTTTAATCAATTTCTATTAAGCAAGGTGGCAGATATTGGTAATAACTGTCGGGAGGAGAGATTATATTATACGACACATACTTTAAGCGCAAGGATGTGATTATACTGTGCATGTGCATTTACTTGATGTATTTGTACATTAGTAAGCGTGCCATTGGCCTCGACTTTGTGAATTATTTGGAATTGTTTTATCCATTGCTATTAAGCAAGGAGGCAGTTATCATCAATAACTGACTGGAGGAGATTTTGAATTCATTCTATAACATGTATATTGCACACTTTTCCACTTAGCATGAGTCCATCTTAGATGAGCTCGGGCCCAGCGGAGCGGGCGGCGTTTCTGGGTGTTGTTGATAAATGGCTTTCGCTTTGCATGGTAGAGTTTTACCTTGCACTTACAGATGTAGCGACGAACTGTAGTTAATGGCAGTGGTTTTTTGAAGTGTTCCTAAGCCCAAGTGGTGATATCCTTCACACACTGATGTCAGTTTTTGATGCTTCTGAAGGATCAAAGGTCACAGGCATTCAATGTTGGTTTTGCGGCCTTGCCGCTTACGTGCAGTGATTTCTCCAGATTCTCTGAACCTTTTGATATTACGGACTGTAGATAAAGTTAAAGTTAAAGTTAAAGTACCAATGATTGTCACACACACACTAGGTGTGGCGAAATTATTCTCTGCATTTAACCCATCACCCTTGATCACCCCCTGGGAGGTGAGGGGAGCAGTGGGCAGCAGCGGTGGCCGCGCCCGGGAATCATTTTAGATGTTGAAATCCCTAAATTCCTTGCAATAGCTCGTTGAGAAATGTTGTTCTTAAACTGTTCGACAGTTTTCTCACGCATTTGTTCACAAAGTGGTGACCCTCGCCCCATCCTTGTTTGTGAATGACTGAGCCTTTCATGGAAGCTGCTTATATACCCAATCATGGCACCCACCTGTTCCCATTTAACCTGTTCACCTGTGGGATGTTCCAAATAAGTGTTTGATGAACATTCCTCAACGTTCTCAGTCTTTTTTGCCACTTGTGCCAGCTTTTTTAAAACATATTGCATGCATCAAATTCCAAATGAGCTAATATTTGCAAAAAACCACAACAAAGTTAACCAGTTCGAACGTTAAGTATCTTGTCTTTGCAGTCTACTCAATTGAATATAGGTTGAAAAGGATTTGCAAATCATTGGATTCTGTTTTTATTTACCATTTACACAACCTGCCAACTTCACTGGTTTTGGGTATTGTATGAGCGAGCGTACTGTGCTTTGGCTTTGTGGATTATTTTGAGTCAATTTATTCACTTCAATTACGCAAGGTGGCGCCTATTATTATTAATAATTGAAGGAGCCATCCTACTAATTACATGGCACGTGTACAGTGTGCACCAGATGGCTTTGACTGTATGGATTACTTTGAAGCTTTCGGTTTATTACCCAGTTGATTACGTGGTGTGAGTGTACTCCTAAATTACATTTTTGGTGCAGTTTGAGGTACGTATTTACAATACCAGCAGATGGCGCTGCAGTTAAAAATGCTTGCAGTGTGTATGGAAGTCGCCACTTTGTAAAGTGTTTTACTGCCACCTACAGGACTGGAGGTCACATTTGAAAAAAAGCTAGCAATAGTGTGTTGCGTTTATCTTAAATTGACACATTAAATGAATTACGGCGTGACTTTTTGGGAAACTAGTGTCTTTTTTTATGTGTGTTACTTTTTAATTTTATCAACGACCACTTGACCGCGTCTTTTCAAACATTAAGGACCCGTTGTTTCTTTTAGCTCTCAGAGGCGCGATCCAATGCCCTTTCACGAAAATACTGAAAGTCACAACCAGCCGTCTTTCTATAAATCATAAGAAAACAAACAACCTCGCCTCCCTCACCTTCTCAATCTTCTCATCCAGCATTCTGAAGAATTCCTGCTGGCTCTCTGACGAGTGAATACTGGCCGAGGGAGGGAGGGAGGAAGTTGGAGGATGGAGACGAGGAGGAGGAGGTAGGCAACAAATACATCATGAGAATTTTCCATTACAACTTCCCACACCCCCCAGTCTTTCCTTACACACACACACACACACACACACACACACGCACGCACGCACGCACGCACGCACGCACGCACGCACAAATCCTCACTGCAGTGTGAGAACTCCTCAACCCCGGAAGGAATTTTAGTATCTGTCTAACAAATCTTCATAGGCCACAACATTAGGTACACCTACACACTCTATTAAGATATTAGAACAGGTACATCGAAAAATATGTGACTATTATGATGTATTGTGTCAGTATATAATAGGTGTCAAACTCAGATCTGGCCTGCCACATCGTTTTTAAAGTGGCCCGACATTATTTTATGTGGCATTTAATGTTGTCAACCAAGTCATTTTAGGTGCCACCCACATTATTTTATTTGGCATTTAATATGGTATGCCGTTCAATCTGTGTGGCATCCATATCATTTAAGGTGGCCTGCCGCATCATATATTATGTGGCATTAAATGTGGTCCTCCAGCTGTCATTTAATGTGGTCACCCACGTCTTATGTGGCATTTAATATGGTCTTCCATATCATTTTAATGTGGCACCCATGTCATTTGATGTAACACCCAAGTCATATAATGTGGCCGAAAACATTTTATGTGTCCCCAGCTCTCATTTAATGTGGTCTATCACGTCATTTGAGGTGCCACTCATGCTATTATTTATGCACGTTATTTTATGTGTCATTTAACATAGTTTGCCATGTAATTTAATGTGGCCCGACAACTTTTCACGTGGCATTTCACATGGTTCACCACGTCATTTTAGGTGCTGTCACGCCAAATTTCTTCCCCCTACAACCCCCCCCCCCATTTACTTCCGGGGTCATTTCCTCTTACGTCATTTTCTCTTACTTACGTCATTTCCTCTTACGTCATTGACAGCGATCGATAACACTTCGGCTTTGACACAGGACAGCAGCACACACAATATTGTAGTGAAATGGTTTCAACAATAATGTTGATTTAAAGTACAGACATTTAACAGTATTATATATTAATTAATATTAGTGAAATGGTTTCAACAATAATGTTGATTTAAAGTACAGACATTTAACAGTATTATATATTAATTAATATTTTTTGCACGTTACCACGAAGACAGAAGTTCCCAGCAGCGGCCCTAACACTCCGCCTGAAATTTCCCCTAACACTCCGCCTGGAATTTTTCGAAGCCTGCTGGTGTTTGACATAAGTCCCCTGGGAAAGAAATGTCATTCAGTGACACCACCATTTTCAGGAGATTTGGATTCTATCGATCGCTGTCAATGACGTAAGAGGAAATGACGTAAGTAAGAGGAAATGACGTAAGAGGAAATGACCCCGGAAGTAAATGGGGGGGGGGGGGGGGGGGTTTGGAAGGGGAAGAAATTTGGCGTGACAGTGCCACCCACATTATTTTATGTGGTATTTAATATATGTTACTTAATGTGGCCCTACAACATTTTACGTGGTCCACCACCTCATTTTAGGTGCCATCCATGTCATTTTATGTGGCATTTAATATGGTCTGCCATTCAATTTGTGTGGCATCCACGTCATTGACGTGGCCTGCCACGTCAAATATTATGTAGCATTAAATGTGGTCCTCCAGCTCTCATTTAATGTGGTCCACCACCTCATTTTAGTTGTCACCCACATTGTATGTGGCATTTAATATGGTCTGCCATAATATTTAATGTGGCACCCATGTCATTAAAGTAGCACCCAAGTCCTTTAATGTGGCCTGCCACCTCATATAATGAGGTTTGACATTTTATGTGGCATTTAACGTGGTCCACCAGCTCTCATTTAATGTGGTCCACCAAGTCATTTTAGGTGTCAAAAACATTTCTTTATTTGGCATTTGATATGGTCTGCCATAACATTTAATGTGACCCGACAACATTTTACGTGGCATTTAATGTGGTCCACCAGCTCTCCTTTAATGTGGTCCACCGGCTTATTTTAGGTGTCACCCACATCATTTTATGTGGCATTTAATATGGTCTGCCATACAATTTAATGTGGCATCCATGTCATTAAATGTAGAACCCAAGTCATTTAATTGGGCCTGCCACATCCTATAATGTGGCCTGACAACATTTTATGTGGCATTTAAACTGGTCTAACAGCCCTTATTTAAAGTGGCCTACCACATAATTTTAGGTGCCAACACACATTATTTTACATGGTATTTGATATGGTGTGCTATTTCATTTAATGTAGCCCGCCACATCGTTTAACGTGGCCCAA
The DNA here is from genome assembly GCF_033978685.3 of Nerophis lumbriciformis. Taxonomy (NCBI): domain Eukaryota; kingdom Metazoa; phylum Chordata; class Actinopteri; order Syngnathiformes; family Syngnathidae; genus Nerophis; species Nerophis lumbriciformis. Next base: position 28,424,580 of record NC_084565.2, on the reverse strand, counting down.
CAACATTTTACTTGGCATTTAACGTACTCCACCAGCTCTCATTTAATGTGGTCCACCACATCATTTTAGGTGCCACCCACTACAATTTTTGTGGCATTTAATATGGTCTGCCACATAATTTATTGTGGTCCACCAGCTCTCATTTAATTTGGTCCACCACCTCATTTTAGGTGCCACTCACATCATTTTATGTGGCATTTATAATTGCCTGCCGTATAATTTCCTGTGGCATCCACATCATTTAATAAGGAATTCACATCATTTTACGTGGAATTTAACATTGTCCACCAGCTCTCATTTAATGTCAACCAAGTCATTGTAGGTGCTCCACATGTCATTTTATGTGGCATTTAATTTAGTCTGCCTTGTCATTTAAGGTGGCACCCAATTCATTTAAGTGGCCTGCCACATCATATATTATGTGGCATTAAATGTGGTCCTCCAGCTCTCATTTAATGTGGTCCACCACATCATTTTAGGTGCCACTCGCGTTATTTTATGTGGCATTTAATATGGTCTGCCATATGATTTAAAGTGGCCCCCATGTTATTTAATATGGCCAGCCAGATCATTTAATTTTGCCCAACACATCATTTTATGTGGCATTTAATGTGGTCCAGCCACTTTATTTTATGTGGCATCCATATCATTTAATGTGGCCTGTAAAACGTCCGAATTAATAAAGCACTTTCTGGCTAAATTATATTTGTTCTTTCGTTTGACAGAAAAAAAAATCCTGCAAGCAATACAACGTGTTCTACACTTTAATCTGTGCATGCAACAAGATGTTCAAAGTACTTATTGGTTATCAAAATTGAATACTTAAATATCTCCCCGTCACCTCGACAAGTTATCCGTCAATCTGTTATTCAAAAATATAATAATCAAAAACAGTTGTTTGTGCAAATTGTGTAACGAGGCTGTTATACATTTGAGGGCAGCCATACTGTAATTGCAATATGGCCCTTAATCAAAATGAGTTCGTCACCCCTGCCCTATATATTATAGCTTCATTACATAGAGTGACATATTTCAAGCCTTTATTTCTTGCAGGTAAGGATTAAGGCTAAAAAAATCTAATAATGCAGTGTCTCATTAAATTTGAATATTGAAAAAAAAAAAAGTTGAATGCTGGAAACTCGGAGTGTATCAATACACACAACTCAGGAGACAATACCAGCTTTTGACAAAACTGCATTGACAAAATAAATGACTGGACAAACAGACTTTTTAAAAATGTTGTGAGTCACAAACCATAAAGGTGCATTTGGAAATGTTTTATGGCTTTGCATGCATTTTCTACACTGTTGAACTTCTTTTCCCAAATTGAAACTAAAATTAAAAATCCATCCATCCATCCATCTTCTTCCGCTTATCCGAGGTCGGGTCGCGGGGGCAGCAGCTTAAGCAGGGAAGCCCAGACTTCCCTCTCCCCAGCCACTTCGTCCAGCTCCTCCCGGGGGATCCCGAGGCGTTCCCAGGCCAGCCGGGAGAGATAGTCTTCCCAGCGTGTCCTGGGTCTTCCCCGTGGCCTCCTACCGGTCGGACGTGCCCGAAACACCTCCCTAGGGAGGCGTTCGGGTGGCATCCTGACCAGATGCCCGAACCACCTCATCTGGCTCCTCTCAATGTAGAGGAGCAGCGGCTTTACTTTGAGCTCCCCCCGGATGACAGAGCTTCTCACCCTATCTCTAAGGGAGAGCCCCGCCACCTAGCGGAGGAAACTCATTTCGGCCGCTTGTACCCGTGATCTTGTCCTTTCGGTCATGACCCAAAGCTCATGACCATAGGTGAGGATGGGAACGTAGATCGACCGGTAAATCGAGAGCTTTGCCTTCCGGCTCAGCTCCTTCTTCACCACAACGGGTCGATACAGCGTCCGCATTACTGAAGACGCCGCACCGATCCGCCTGTCGATCTCACGATCCACTCTTCCCCCACTCATGAAAAAGACTCTGAGGTACTTGAACTCCTCCACTTGGGGCAAGATCTCCTCCCCAACCCAGAGATGGCACTCCACCCTTTTCCGGGAGAGAACCATGGACTCGGACTTGGAGATTAAAAAATTAAAAATGGTAAGTGTAATTGAAAAAAATAAATATGCCTATAGCTGCTTGAGGTAACATGCAAATATATACAAAGGGCTGTTCTATCGCATCTTGGCGTCCATGACTGACCTGTGTGATGGCAGTCATGGCTGCTTTTGTTTGGAAAAAAAAAAACAGAGCATCTTAGGCGGGTGGCGACTAAGCCAGTTTGTAGTGTGCGTTTCCTCTCCACTTCCATGTTGCATGCATTATAAACCCCGGCGGCGATCCCGTGGTTTGGTCTTTTAGGCTTTCAGTTGGTGGTGGCTGCTAGTGAGGCTTCTGTCCTCTACCCGCAAGACAGCTTTTTTCTTAAATAAATAAAAATTGCCGGTTTTATTCTCGCGAGATCTCACCACAACCCTATTGGAGAGTCATAGTGTCACACCCGAAATAGCCGATGAGCTCAGACCCTGCAAAGGTTTTCATCAATGGTCTCTCAGTCTGGGTCAGTAGGTTACGCAATCATGGGGAAGAATGCGCACTTGTCAGTCGTTGGGCCCCTCCACAAGACGGGTAAGCCACTAAAGATATTGCTAAAGAAGAGTGGTGTAACCAAGTATATTCATAGAAAAGTTGAGAGGAAGGAAAAAGTTTGAAAGGAAAGAGGTGCACCGACAAAAAGTGATAACCGCAGCCTTGAGAGGATTGTCAAGCAAAATCCATTCAAGAATTCTAAGAGTGGACGAAGGCTGAAGTCACAAGAGTCACTGCAAAATGTCACATTTCTCATGTCGAGCCACTACTAAACCAGAGACAACGTCTGTAGGCTGGAGCGATCGATTATTTTAGTAATCGAGTAATCTATCGATTAGTTTGTTCGATAAACCGAGTAGCGTCCTATCTGGGCTCAGAGGTCCAAAGTCCTCTTTCACATAAAAGTAATTCATAAAATGGAGGTGCGGCAGTCTGTAACAAGAGTGGAGAGGCTTTTAGTCAGTTTGTTTCCATGCACTAAATGAGTAGATTTCTCCAAGAATTAAGATTTCTATAACACATGGAGGACCTGAATCTGATAGTGTTTGACTTTTTAAAGATCGGATTGAGATCTCTGTGGGAGACCGACACGCCGCTCTTTACTACATTATTCACATGCAAAGAACAAGGCGGGGAGGTGCAGGGTAGCATACAATTTTAAGATAAAGAAGCTGAAAAAGGTCAATATTTCTAAAGTGTATAATATGACCCATATAAGTGTCCCAAGAAGACACTTTAAAGGGGAACTGCACTCTTTTTAAATGTTTCTTATCATTCTCAGTTCCTCTACGAGACCAGAACAAATTTTTTTCTCTTTTTTGTGTATTTTGAATTGTAAAACACGGCTCATACTAGATGGCTAACAATAAAGATAATGGGATACATATATTCCGCCTATAAAAACATCCAAAAACTGCCAAGAGTACTCCATTTCTATCTTGTGACCTAAGCAGTAGTCAAGTATTTGCGATATTGTTATTATAAGACACAGGTGTCAAACTCAAGGCTCGGGGTCCAGATCTGGCCCTACTCGTCATTGTATATGGCCCGCAGAAGCCTGGAAATAACGTCAATAAAATACCTTATATTTTGTCTACTTTCTTATTTTCTTACTAAAGGTATTAGGTTTTTTTCCCAATTTGACAGAAAAACAAAATAATGTCCAATATTGCAACAAATATTAAATTATCTAACTATTCTACTAAAAATTCTAATAAATACTTAAATATCTGCTTAACTTATGATTTTGAAGAAAGTTACAGTATCTATCAAATTGTACACTATAAAAGTGACCAATAGATTTTACTGTAAAATTTACGGAGGTTTTTACAGCATGTTACTGTAAGTTGAAAAAAAAACAACCAAGGTTTGTTTTTTTCTACAGTAAAATTCTGTCGACTGAGCTGTCAGTTTTTTTTTTTTACCGTAAAATCCACAGTTGATGTTTTTTACGGTGTATTACTGTAAATGGAATAATGGTACCACATTTTATTATGGTAAAAAACTGGCAGCTGAATTGCCAAAATAAAATATATATTTTGTAATATGTTGTAAAAAAAAACATTAATAAAAAAAAACACACCATATATTTTACAGTAAAAGTCTGGCAACTAAGCTGCCAGTTTTTTCCGTAAAAAACAGTGGTAAAGTCCACAGATTTTTTTTTTACACTGCACGTAAAAAAAAAGAAGTAAAATAATCAAATATATAGGCAAAACCATTAATTATTAATGTTACAAGCGGCCCTCTGAGGGCAGCCATGACTGCGGTGTGGCCCTCAATGAAAACCAGTTTGACATCCCTGTTATAAGAGCTAACACCAAAGAACTATTTTTAGCGGCGCTGTGATCACAGAGGTACACTCGCTAATGCAGCAAAAAAATAAATAATGCAAGTTCTACTTTAAATATGTGACATGACGCCAGCCGTGGAGAGTAACCTATAAACAGCCGTATTATAACACCAACATTTTTGTATAGACATCGCCAGGAAAAAAAAAAAATCCTTTCCATCCTTTGTAACTGAGCTAATTTGTGGAACAATTTCCCTTGTGGATCGTTAAAGTTTGTCTAAGTCTAAGTCTAAGGAACCCACATAAATCACTAGCACTTTTCAAAAATGCAAACAGTGCGTGACTGTTTTCAATTTGTGTGTTTTGTTAGTCAGTAGATAACAATAATAAAGATTAGTAGTCGATCACATGAAGCATCTTTGCCTTGATCTTATTCATTTCAAATCATCTTTATTCATACTTTAGTGACGTAAAATTTAAACTTCCAAATACAACAATTTAGACAAAGTCATAGGCATGTAAATCAGCAAATAAACATAATGTACTGCGTAGTTTGTATTTACAATAAATAGTCAAATATTTTTGTTTATCTCTGATGATCATTACGACCACAAGTGTCATTTAAACGTATTAAAACATTACCAACAGCACCAAATAGCTGTGGAAATGTAGTTATCGGTTTGATCCTGAGCTTGAATACTTCTAGCACTAGCTTTTTACATATTTACATTACCACATAGCTAAACAAGCTGAAATAACAACAATCTCCCCGAGTGATAAAACGCCTTAGAGATGAAACATAGAAACTGGGACTTAACATGTAGGATGTTGAAATAGAAGATACAGAACTATTTGAGAAATCAGACTAATTTAGTACATGAAAACTCACTGACTGCCATGTCTTCTGATGTGTTTTCTAAAGTCCACAATCAACGTAGATCATCTACCAGGAAATTCTACAGCACTCCATGCTTTCTTCTGCTGACAAGCTCGATGGAGATGCAGATTTAATTTCCCAGCAGGACTTGGCACCTGCCCACACGGCCAAATGTACCACAAGCTGTTTCAATGCCCATGGTGTTACTGTGCTTGATTGCTAAGTCACCTGACCTGAACCCATGAGGTATCTGTCCATAGAAAGTTTAGAGCTACCAGACCCAACCTGAGCTTCTTTTACACCTGAGCATCCATGCCACCCCCCATTTTTAGGCAGTAATTCATGCAAAAGCAGCCCAGTGAGTGCATGAAAATAAACATAATTTTACATTTTCTGAAACAGAATTTGGGGTTTTTAATCATCTATAAGAATAATCATCAAACTTGCAAGAAATAAAGACATTAAATATTTCGCTCTATGTGTAATGAATCCATTTAATATGGGTTTCACTTTCTGAAACGAGTGACAAAAAATAGTCAACTCTTTCATAACAAATGTTTGGAGATGTATCTGTATATCAAAGGCTCAATATATTAGAAAGGGCTCTCAGTATGATGCACGGCAAACTGCAACCACAATGATAAACATACTGTACATTATGACATTATTCTGACGGTGTTTTCTGCACACTTACTTTGATTTAATGTTTGCTGTTTCATTCTGCTGCTGCTTGCCCCTGTGTTGCACGTTACTTTTTTCCTGAAACACACATCAACAGGTGTTATTATTTCACATAAATACAGAAAAATCCTTGAAATGGATTCTAGTACTTGCTGCTGTGGCCACATGTCTACATCGTATTATTGTGTTACTGGTTCATTATTCATAGGCATTTTAACAATATGACACAACACACTTCAAGGCTGCTGTTTTTAATGTTCATAAGGTGTCATATTTCAGATTCATGAATTGCTACCCACAACAGCCATTACAAAAAAATCTATGATGAAGACAATAATCCTAATTAATCAGTCAGAAATCAAACTTTTGGCTGACATTTTGTATGTTATGTTTGATGTGTAAATATTGGACATATAAAAGGAATACATTATGAACAAAAATATAAACACTTTTTTTTTTGCTCCCAGTTTTCATAAGTGGAACTCAAAGATCTAAAACTTTTACTATATACACAAAAGTATAATGTATATATTATATGCACAAACCTTGGCACAGCCATTGAGGAGTGGACCAACATTCCACAGGCTACAATTGAGAACCTGATCAACTTTCTGCGAAGGAGATGCGTTGCACTGCGTGAGGCAATTGGTGATCACACCAGATACTGACTGCTTTTCTGACACCCCCCACACCCCAAATAAAGCTAACTGCACACTTCATAGAGGCCTTTTATTGTGGGCAACCTAAGAAACCTGTGCAATAATAATGCTGTTTAATCAGCATCTTGATATGCCACACCTGTACGGTGGGAAGGATTATCTTAACAAATAAAAAAAATGCTCACTAACACAGATTTGTCAACAATATTTGAGAGGAATAGGTATTTTGTGTATCAGTAAAAGTTTTAGATTTCTGAGTTTAACTCATGATAAATGAGAGCAAAAACAAAAGTGTTGCGTTTATATTTTTGTTCAGTGTACATTATACAAGCATTGTAGTACTACTCGACAGTTTATTAAAAAAATGCTGTTTAAATTATCTACTTTCACAAAAATAATGAGTTAATTAAATAGAGCTACAATAATGACACATTTTTAAATGAACACCTCTCCAATAGTGTCACTCCAAACTGAGCAATATAATCTTTGTAAAGACATTTTTAATGGAATTCTTGTACTGGCACATTGCAGGGGTACCTAATGTTGAGGCCTGTCAGCATGTAATTTTTGTTTGTATTGAACACATTTTAAATATAAAAAGATTGTATCTGCCTGAGCTGTGTTATGCGTACAGTGTATGTTGTGAAGCTGCACTGATTTAAAACAGCCTCCGCTTTGATTTGGCTATGGTTTATACTTACAGTACATTAGTTCATGTTTAGAAGCTGAGCAGGACAGTAAGCAGGCCTACCTCCGCTTCAACCCCGATAATAAACATGTTACATGAACTCGTACAGTACCTGATCAGACAGACCTAACGAAAAGACCCATGAGTGTATTGTTTGTATTCCGACACGTGACTTCTTCCCAGATTTGGGAAAAAAGCAGTGGTCAACCAATCATAAAGATGGCTGTTGTGCAGCAAGCACCGCGCGAACGGAGTACGCAAGAGGCCTAAATTTTCCTGCAAAAAGCAGATACGAGCAAGAAAATCAAACTATGCAATGTAATAGATCCCTATACTTTATCAAAAAAGATTTGTCGAGGGATAGAGGATTATCCGTCGGTCGTGTTGCCAGACATGTCGAACTATCTGGTGCTCCAGACACCATTCTACATGACAAAACAGATGAAAACTTGGAAAAGTATGGAAGTCTACAACTTCTTTGTGTGGCTGGGTCAAGGCGCCTTTCCCGGACAAATATGCATCGTTTTTCTCAGGGTAAGGTTGCATTTTAGGATTTTACTTCGCATCTACTGCCATGTTTGTTGTTGTTGTTGTACACGCTGTTTACGAGTACGTGTGTTTTTCCCCGTCTTTATCAAAAACTAGATGTCAACATTGTGTATGTGCTGAAAGATCCATATATGATTGCTGCCTTTGGTAAAAACTTAACTCTTTTAGGTTTCGCTCACATTTGCCTTCTATTATTTAGACATGCCGTGTGAAACACTCGGCGAAGAAATGTGAAGTACCAGATTTTTCGGACTACAAGTCGCAGTTTTTTTCATAGTGCGGGGTGCGACTTATACTCAGGAGCGACTTATGTGTGAAATTATTAACACATTACCGTAAAATATCAAATAATATTATTTAGCTCATTCACGTAACGTAAAAGATTTCATGGGATTTAGCGATTAGGAGTGACAGATTGTTTGGTAAACGTATAGCATGTTCTATATGTTACAGTTATTTGAATGACTCTTACCATAATATGTTACGTTAACATACCACGCACGTTAAATGATAATAAATGATAAATGGGTTGTACTTGTATAGCGCTTTTCTACCTTCAAGGTACTCAAAGCGCTTTGACACTACTTCCACATTTACCCATTCACACACACATTCACACACTGATGGAGGGAGCTGCCATGCAAGGCGCTAACCAGCACCCATCAGGAGCAAGGGTGAAGTGTCTTGCTCAGGACACAACGGACATGACGAGGTTGGTACTAGGTGGGGATTGAACCAGGGACCCTCGGGTCGCGCACGGCCATTCTTCCACGGCGTGGCGCCGTTCTCAGTTGATTATTTATGCGTCATATAACGTACACTTACTCAGCCTGTTGTTCACTATTCTTTATTTATTTTAAATTGCCTTTCAAATGTCTATTCTTGGTGTTGGGTTTTATCAAATACATTTCCCCCAAAAATGCGACTTATACTCCAGTGCGACTTATATATGTTTTTTTCCTTCTTTATTATGCATTTTCGGCAGGTGCGACTTATACCCCGGTGCGACTTATACTCCGAAAAATACGCTACATCAAACAAACCTTAAAGTGATCACTGCAAACGTGTGCACTGTTTGGCTCTGCTCCCTTGGTTTGGAGTATGAGCTCCTTTTCTCATCGTCGTTTCATAAAATCTTGCAGTCTTCCGCCCTTCTTGATTACCTCTCGAGGAACTCTGAAGAAACGTTGATCCTTTTCGCGTTTTGTACGGTTCATACAGCCGAAAACAACGCAATCATAGGGCATTTTTCTTTGAGAAAGACTAGGCGCCTAGTACCCATTGAGAACAAACGCTGGCTTGACCACCACGCAAATGAGCCGGACGTGTGCCGGATGTGACGTCATATGCAACCCAGCAACAGTATGTACATGGAAAGCTTATAAATATGGGTTTCACTCTGTGTGTGCGGGTGTGTGTGTGTCTGTGTGTGTGTGTGTATGTGAAAATAAATGTGTGTGCAGGACGAGGAGGCCAACGACTGATGAAGTGTCTTAGTGCAGCTTATGGTTTATCACAAGTCATGCTGTGTGTGTGTGTGTGTGTGTGTGTGTGTGTGTGTGTGTGTGTGTGTGTGTGTGTGTGTGTGTGTGTGTGTGTGTGTGTGTGTGCGCGTGTGCGTGTGCATGTGTCTCACCAGGTTTTCCTGGTTGCGTGCGTTTACCCGGTTTTCCTCCCCTCTCATGTACTTCACCTCCTCCACTCCCTTCATCTTGTATTCATCTGGAGGTGAAGGACAGGAATAATTAGAACAACACTTTGAATCATCTATAATATCATGTTTCCACATTGCCGTAAGGTACATAAGTGGCGTCCTCTACAGGTTTCTGTCAAAATGATATGAAACACATGCTGGCATATTGTTATAGATAGTTTTATAATCATCACACAAATGGTTAATGGTTAATGGATAATTAGTTTCATGTTTTAGTTGACAGCGGCCATGTTTTTCAAACAACTGTACTCAAATCTTACACAAATTTGCTTTGTTTAGGATAAGTACCAAAGATTGTAGGGATATGGCTAAACATCCTAAAATCACAGTGGGTGTTCTGTAGAGGTGTTGAATCATTTCAAGTCAATCTGACTTATTGATAACACCGCCACCATGTGGTGTATTTGTCAGTAAAATAATAGCACGGGCAACACAGTAATTCAGCTGGATATGTTTTAAATACAGCGTGTGCTAACTAACAATAAAGATGACTGCTTAATTCCTAAATATATATTTATACAGTAACTGTGCTGCTTAAGGGCTTACAAAGATAAATAACCTGAATTTTTGTCCAATCAAAAGCAAGGACAAAAACAAATCATTACTTTTATGAAAACAAAGCATTACTTTTATGAAAACAAAGAACAGTCCAACCAGCAGCAATAAAAACAAATAACAAAACCCCACAGCTATCAAGTTTCCTCAAAAAGAAACAAGCCTTTTGTTATGTGTTTAAAAAGTTTCACACAGGTTTATTATTGATCAAGTCCAGGCATTTTTAGCCATCTAACAAATTCATTGTTCATAATTGTATTATTGATTAATTCTGAACTTGTGCTCTATCTCATATATTGTATATTCTTTCATAATATACGCAGTGGTGCCTGTGCGTGTGTGTGCGTGTGTGTGTGTGTGTATTTGACGTATTTGGGGTTTTTCTCCTTTGCACTGCAGATTGACGCTCCTTCACACCTGAAATACTTGAATTAATACAGACTTTAACAGCGGTATTTTGGCTGAAATGATAGTTAAAGAGGAACATTATCACCAGACCTATGTAAACGTCAATATATACCTTGATGTTGCAGGAAAAAAAGACCATACTTTTTTTTAACCGATTTCCGAACTCTAAATGGGTGAATTTTGGCGAATTGAACGCCTTTCTATTATTCGCTCTCGTAGCGATGACGTCACATCTGGAAGCAATCCACCATTTTCTCACTTTCATCGGTGTGTTGTCGGAGGGTGTAACAACACGAACAGGGACGGATTCAAGTTGCACCAGTGGCCCAAAGATGCGAAAGTGGCAAGAAATTGGACGAAATTTGTTCAAAATACGAGGCTGTGGGGAAAGCCGACGAAATGGTCAGTCGTTTGTTCCGCACACTTTACCGACGAAAGCTATGCTACGACAGAGATGGCAACCGTCCCTTATGCCACCGGAGATGATCAAGAGAAAAATATCGACCCTAGCTTCCCTGGCCTGCTGACATCAACTCCAAAACTGGACAGATCAGCTTTCAGGAAAAGAGAGCGGATGAGGGTATGTCTACAGAATATATTAATTGATGAAAACTTTATTCATTACTCACGGTTTTACGTAAATTATTATACATAAACTGTGTTTACCAAAAATTTAGCTTAAAAACATTTATTTTTTTCAATCATTCGAGTACATTCGAGTAATCTTGTGTAATGCAGTATTTTGTGTCTATTTAGGTATGGTTAACCTGAGTGCTGAAATCGTGGAAAAATATATGTTCTTAGCGCGCCTGAAATGGGCTGTCTGCACTCTCAAAGTGCATGTTGTTGCCAAATGTATTTCATATGCTGTAAACCTAGTTCATAGTTGTTAGTTTCCTTTAATGCCAAACAAACACATACCAATCGTTGGTTAGAAGGCGATCGTCGAATTCGTCCTCGCTTTCTCCCGTGTCGCTGGCTGTCGTGTCGTTTCGTCGGTTTCGCTTGCATACGGTTCAAACCGATATGGCTCAATAGCTTCAGTTTCTTCTTCAATTTCGTTTTCGCTACCCGCCTCCACACTACAACCATCCGTTTCAATACATGCGTAATCTGTTGAATCGCTTAAGCCGCTGAAATCCGAGTCTGAATCCGAGCTAATGTCGCTATACCTTCCTGTTCTACCCGCCATGTTTGTTTGTATTGGCATCACTGTGTGATGTCACAGGAATATGGACGGGTGTATATAACGATGGTTAAAATCAGGCACTTTGAAGCTTTTTTTTAGGGATATTGCGTGATGGGTAAAATTTTGAAAAAAAACTTTGAAAAATAAAATAAGCCACTGGGAACTGATTTTTAATGGTTTTAACCCTTCTGAAATTGTGATAATGTTCCCCTTTAAAGCTAGTTTTTGTCTTCGTGGATGTAGCCCATCTTTCCATAGCAGTGGTCCCTTCTCATTTCAAGTAGCATGTTCCTTTTTTTAGACGGGAAACGAAGAATGAAACAACTGTGCCTCTGCTGGCTGCTGTCAAGTACTGCACTCTTTTTTGCCTCATTTGCTTCAAGATGTCTTTTTCTTTCTTTTTTTTTAGTTTATTTCGAACATGAACACACTCACAGTATAATTTCATATCGTTTCTCTTTACATCATGTCCGAATAGGAGTAGGAATAAGCAAAGCTTATTTAATCCTTCCCCACTTCGGAGTGTTTACAAACATATACATTCATTTGTCTTTTTTTTGTAACACAATTACATCAGTGAATGATTTACACAGCAGTTCTTGTAATAGATAATTAAGTCAGTCACGATAAACATACTGAGATGAAGAATATCCCATTTTAAATGAGGTTTAAGGTAGGGATGTCCGATAATATCGGACTGACGATATTATCGGCCGATAAATACTTTAAAATGTAATATCGGAAATTATTGGTATCGGTTTCAAAATTATCGGTATCGGTTTCAAAAAGTAAAATGTATGACTTATTAAAACGCCGCTGTACGGAGTGGTACACGGACGTAGGGAGAAGTACAGAGCGCCAATAAACCTTAAAGGCACTGCCTTTGCGGGCCGGCCCAGCCACATAATATCTACGGCTTTTCACACACACAAGTGGAATGCAACGCATACTTGGTCAACAGCCATACAGGTCACACTGAGGGTGATCGTATAAACAACTTTAACACTGTTACAAATATGCACCACACTGTGAACCCACACCAAACAAGAATGACAAACACATTTCGGGAGAACATCCGCACCGTAACACAACACAAAAACAGAACAAATACCCAGAACCCCTTGCAGCACTAACTCTTCCGGGACCCTACAATATACACCCCCCGCTACCCCCTACCCCCCACACCTCAACCCTGCCCCCCACAACTTCCTCATGCTCTCTCAGGGAGAGCATATCCCAAATTCCAAGCTGCTGTTTTGAGGTATGATAAAAAAAAATGCACTTTGTGACTTCAATAATAAATATGGCAGTGCCATGTTGGCATTTTTTTCCATAACTTAAGTTGATTTATTATGGAAAACCTTGTTACATTGTTTAATGCATCCAGCGGGGCATCACAACAAAATTAGGCATAATAATATGTTAATTCCACGACTGTATATATCGGTATCGGTTGATATCGGAATCGGTAATTAAGAGTTGGACAATATCAGAATATCGGGAAAAAAGCCATTATCGGACATCTCTAGTTGAAGGTATTTCTCATAATTCTTCTTCTTTGTACTTTGTAAGCACTATTAATTTGAACAACCTCTGAAACTGTATCATATCAGTACATTGTTTAACTTCTTCACTTAATCCATTACATAGTTTAATGTCACATACTGACACTTTTGTAGTTGTTTTCCCATATTTCTACACAATAACTCAGATATGTGCTTGATCAGTCAATCCTGAAGATTCTCAAACTGAACCCCAAAGTCCAAAACAATTATTGTCACAGGGATGACAAAAGAGATAAATGCTGAATGAAAAGTAGGTTTTCCTCCTCTCTCATCTTCCTTTCTGAATCTCCCTTTCCTTCTATGTCGGCGTGACGAAAACCTCTCATTTCAAGTGACAACCGCCGCACACATACTGTCACACGGCGTGACCACTTTTTGATCCCATCTAAACTGCAGCAAAGCATGTGATGCGACGCCTCTTAATTTGCCGTAAGCTCACTTTGATCTAACTGTAGCCGTCACATCCAGCTCACACCCTATTTCACGCAGTCGCTGCTTAAAAAAAAAATGTAATTTTTGATTAGATTGGTGTTCATGCAGCCTAAAAGGAGCAACTGCAGAATATTAAACATGAAATTCACGTGGAGTACCCTCAGAGCAAATAGATCCCAATTGTGGTGACCTTAGCCTTAAAGTGAGCCTGTGCAGCGTTATCACGCCCTGTGTGTGTGTGTGTGTGTGTGTGTGTGTGTGTGTGTGTGTGTGTGTGTGTGTGTGTGTGTGTGTGTGTGTGTGTGTGTGTGCATGCTGAGACACGAGACGCCTTGCTCGCACTGGTTTACATTCCTCAGACAAACAGCAGCAAGACTCTTATTTTTGGTCTGTCTTTTCATTCCAGCCAGCTTTCAACGTAATTCCCCCCCCCCACCCCTTCTCGCCCATCAGCTGACATTTTAAGGCCACCGTTTAGGGTGATGCACACGATGAGGACAAAGCATGACATGAAGCACACGTGAGGACCTTGGAGAAAAACAGCAAGCAAAGACGGCTGATAGGCAGCGGGGCAAAGTGTTAATGCGATAGAGTGGTAAATCACATGTGGGCGGGGTTAAATGTCCAAAAAGCAAGAAGTAAGCACAAACACTGGAGTGACAGTAAAGGTGAAGGGTCCGCTCTCTCACAAAGGAAGCATTCAGTATCTCACAAAAGCGACAACAACTCCGCAGCTACTTTAATATACTCTATCTTCACAAGGGACAACACGATACACTGCAGGTGTCAAACTCATTTTCATCGTGGGCCACAGGCAGTCATATCATTCAGTCCCTCCAGGATTTTGCCATCAAGCCAATTGGCTCCTTGTTACTGTGCATATACACTGCACATGTATATGCACACA
>NC_084565.2:28357500-28405000 GCF_033978685.3 Nerophis lumbriciformis | reverse complement strand
GGGTAGCTCCCATTAGGAGGGAAGCGGGAGGGAGGTCACAACAGGGATGACGGGCCCGCATGTGGATCATCATCTGCCGCCATCGCTCGTGTTGCTCTTAATTCCTAATCGCTGTTAATCCCTCATCTACCCATCATCATCATTACTATCAACTGTCTTTCTGTCATCTCTTATTTACACAACCCATCTCTTTTCTTTGGCCTCTGCCACTTTTCTAGTCAGGGGTGTCCAAAGTGCAGCCCGATATTTAACAAAAAAAAAAACACGTCCTACATAGCAACATAACACAAAAAAATATGAAAAAATTTAACTGGCCCAAGTCCTGACAAAAATGGGACCCGGAAACTAGAGATGGACCGCTATGTATTTTTCAGGGCCTATACCGATACCGATTATTAGTAGCCAAGGAGGTCGATAACCAATATTTGGAGCCAATATTCATTTGCAGTAAAATATAGCTAAACATGAATAATAAATGTCAGCTGAACAAGGCTTTAAATGTTTTTTTAACATTATTTTTTTAAGAAACGTCAGACCAGTAGCGACATAATGTTTTACCACCAGGGGATTTTACAAACACCTTTATTTCGTGTCTAAGAGGAGCATCAACATTTGCATTTCAAAATATGGGAATTTGCCTGAAAACTGATAGAAATATGGGATTTTTCTACATCACAATAACTTGCAAGCTAATCAATTTCATAGCATTTTATGGATTGTAAGGTTTCCTTGTGAGGAACCCTGAAATATTGGTTGGTATGTTAGTTTATTTCGAACATGTATATACAGTTTCAAGTAGCGTTGGGAACCACAGATCCCTTCCCCATCAACAATGCTAATCATGCAGACTTTGTGACTGCCAACAACGATTACTTTGTGTAAAATTATGATCCAGAACCTTATATTTTTGAGCCCAAACTCAAAGAGGAAATCAATCTGTTTTAGAACGGAGGCAGCTTTATTGAAACACTACAGCATCATGTCACATTTCTAGGTGCTAAACATACAAACTAACCATAATAAAATAAACATTGTAATATTTCCACTTTTGCTGGGATGCCGACCAACGGGACGCTCACATAATTCCGTTTACATGAAGATTCAATCGCAATAAAGGGTTAAAGTTGGCGCAACTACGTCTTTTCTGCCATCTCGGGGGATGTGAAAGTCGACCAGACTCTTGGTCCATGGCCACATTTGTCTACTACCAGGTGAGAGATGCATGAATTATATAATCTAGAATTTACTTTTAGCAGGTTTGAGGCGAAGCAGAAGCGTAAGCTAGCATTATCTTACGACTATCAATGCGCCGCTAAAATAGGCCCTCTGCGTTGGTGCTTATAATAACTATGTCACTCATATTTGGTTCATTTTCAGGTCACTAAATGTAAATGGAGCATTGTTGACGATTTCTGGATGTTTTTAGAGAAGGTGTAATGAGTGCAATAGAGGACCATTCATCTGGTGAGTCAATTGCTATTTATTTACAATTTCGAATCCATAACAAGCGTTTGTGTTCTTGTATTACATGAGGATTGTGAATAATAAACATGACTAATCTGATAATATGGTCAGAGTGCAAAAATGTTACTAACTGATTTATAATCCCCGGAAACTGCTGAAGATCTTCGAAGCGGAATATTCAAACTGGCTGACTGAATTTGTAGCATTTTGTGATGTTTAGATGGTATTTTCACATACTTTGTGGATTGAAAATACAATTGGGTATGGTTTAATTGATATAATGAAACACAATTAAGCATATAAAGTCAACTTGTTGTTCCACTCTACTGGTACTTTAAATGGTATTAATCTGCAATGGGGATCACACACTTTTTTAAGAGAATTTATTAAACCCCCACATCCTCCAGTTTTTCTGTATAGGTTAGGGTGCCAACCCTCCCAATTTTCCCCAAAGACTCTCTTTACTGCCCTTTTTTGCAGTCCTCCTCGCATCACATTACTCACGTATGTCTCCCGATTTATGGGGTTGCCATTTGTTCGGATTAGTGTTGCCCTGATACCAATATTTTGGTACCTGTACCAAAATTATTTCGATACTTTTCGGTATTTTCTCAAATAAAAGGGAACCACAAAAAATGGCGGTATTGGCTTTATTTTAACAAAAAATCTTAGTGTACATTAAACATATGTTTCTTATTGCAATTTTGTCCTTAAATAAAATAGTGAACATAAAAGACAACTATTCTTTTAATAGTAAGTAAGCAAACAAAGGCTCCTAATTTAGTCTGCTGACATATGCAGTAACATGTTGTGTCATTTTCCATTCTATTATTTTGTCAAAATGATTAAGGACAAGTGGTAGAAAATGAATTATTAATCTACTTGTTCATTTACTGTTAATATCTGCTTACTTTCTCTTTTAACATGTTCTATCTACACTTCTGTTAAAATGTAATAATCAGTCATTCTTCTGTTGTTTGGATACTTTACATTAGTTTTGGATGATACCACAAATTTGGGTATCAATCCGAACCAAGTCGTTACAGGATCATACATTGGTCATATTCAAAGTCTTTTTTTTTTCTTTTTTTTTTAAACGAAAGAAGATGTTGTGATGCCAAAAAATATCGACGTAATCATAGTAGTATCGACTAGATAGTCTGCTCGTAAACCAGCAATGTCATGACGTGATGATGACGGGAGTGCAGGGGGGTGGACCGGTACTTTTCAGAGACGGTATAGTACCGAATAAGATTAATTAGTATTGCGGTACTATACTAATACCGGTATGCCGTACAACCCTAGTTTGAATTTAAGAAAGGAGTAACAATTGCAGCTGGAAACAAAGAGTCAACAATCCCCAGCTAATTTCAGCCCACTGAATGAAATGTTTTAAAAGCGGGGAGCTTGCCTACTGCGGAATGTGCTTTGTCGACTTCTCCGCAGAGAATCTGAAGTAAACTAAACAACATAAAGAAGTTCTTATCACACATCAGTGTATTGTGAAAGGTATTTAGCATCGCACCTTTCCTGGGTGACTTTAATCTAACCAAGAGTACTTATATTGATTTTTACTTGAGAATAAAAGTTATGTGTCTGCAGGCTAAGCAGGTTATGTCAGCCCATCATTAGGAGGACTGTGATGTTGACACTTTAAAGACACTTAATCAGGCCAAAGGCTTACAGGCTATAATGAAGTGAGTATATGGAGAGGCCACACAGGCCAGTGGGTCTTGTCAGAAGGATTAAAGACATATAGGGTTGTGGAGAACATATTAACGTGTGTATGATTTGATGCAGAAACTGACCGGCGAAGAGGTCTCCATTGCTGTAGGCCTTGCCACGTCCCTCCTCATCGTTAGGCACGGCCGACACCTGCTTGGCCGAGGTGCAGCCCATGGCCTCACACTGGAAAAGCTCTCCTCATCGCACTCTTACCTGCACATCAATGACAAAATGGAGATTTGAAGATTATAAAACTGCTTTAAGTCAGAGTAATGGGTGAAAAGCAAGATGGTGTACTGTATGTTGCCGCTAATTGCCCCTTCAGCGTCTGACATGCTCGAAGCTGACACGAGGACATTGTGTACCGTGTTGTGGCTGCAGTCAGGCCAGCCTTTGTTTGTGTGGAAGCCGCGGAAATGACACGCAGCGCCAGGTGTGTAGGGTGTGGCAACCTAATCTCTGTGTCCCGGTACAATAGGGCGCTTAACCACGTTCGCTTTTCATGTTATGTTTGTCCTTTTCCAGCTCATTATGAACCTGGAGTGTAAACACTGGCTGGATGACAATAATGGTTTACAACATACACTAAACCTGAATTCTGATCTTAACTGTAACCTTAACCATAACTTTGCTCTAACGTGGCATAAAACCTATCTTTAACCATAACGAACCCTAACTTTTGATGCTTTTCTTTAACCTAGGGCAGGGTGATAAAAAAAAATATTGATATATACTGCTAAATAGCTTTTCTTCGATAATAATAAGAGACAATTTTGATAATATTAATTTGTCCCCGTTCTAAAAGACGTAAGACTAGAAACATCAACACAACATCAGCACAAAGATAATATGTAGCCAATTTTACAAAGAGGTCTCACTCTCTCATGATATTTGGCTGAGTGAAGTGTGTGATGTGAGTGACTTTAAATAGGAGGAATAAAACGAAATATATCAAACACAAAGTGTATAATGATGAAAATAAACTTAAAGACATGTCAGAAGTGAGTTTCTGGTTTGTATAAGTATGAATGTTATCTGGTTTTTAGAGCAGATGGTTCTTGTTTTTGGGGGGCTTAAGCATAACGTCATCTATTACACAATCTATAGAGAAATGGTGTCACTTCCAAATATGTTTTACCTAATTTATATAATCTGTGCATCAGTATTGTTATACATTACATGTACAATGATGTGTATATCATATATTCTACATGAAGAAGAATATTGTTCTAACGTCTTTCCCTAAATGTATCCTAACCTTAACTTTCCATCCTAACCCAAATGTTTAACCCCAACACATCAGTTTCAATTCTAATCTTTAACCCTAATTTCTAACCTAAACTTTTAACAATTGTTTCAAACCCAAACCTTTGACCATAGTCCTAATTGTATAGCCCTAATTCAGGGGTCGGCAACCCAAAATGTTGAAAGAGCCATATTGGACCAAAAATACAAAAACAAATCTGTCTGGAGCCGCAAAAAATTAAAAGCCATATTACATACAGATAGTGTGTCATGAGATATAAATTGAATCAAGAGGACTTAAAGGAAACTAAATGACCTCGAATATAGCTACAAATGAGGCATAATGATGCAATATGTACATATAGCTAGCCTAAATAGCATGTTAGCATCGATTAGCTTGCAGTCATGCAGTGACCAAATATGTCTGATTAGCACTCCACACAAGTCAATAACATCAACAAAACTCACCTTTCATGCACAACGTTAAAGGTTTTGTGGACAAAATGAGACAGAAAAAGAAGTGGTATAAAACATGTCCTAGAAAGTCGGAGAAAGTTATACATGTAAACAAACTATGGTGAGTTCAAAGACCGCCAAAATTAGTAGGACAAAACGGCGCTCGCCAAATACTTGAATCAGTGAAGCATGTTTAATATAAACAGTGTGCTTTGTAACAATTAGGGAGGCTTGTGTCATGTTTGTCCTTCTACAGAAACCATATTAAAACAAAAAATATATATATTTTTTTCTTTTTCATACATTTTTTAAAAAGCTCCAGAGAGCCACTAGGGCGGCGCTAAAGAGCCGCGGGTTGCCGACCCCTGCCCTAATTCCTTACCCTAACTATTTAATCAAACTGCAATTCAACCTGAATCTCTAACAATAATCATAACCTTAATGTTTAGCCCAAATCTCTATAAAGTTTATAAAACGATATTGCGTTCTTCCAAAATTACTCTAAATGAGCAATTTAGAATTTGAGACTTTAGTGACGTATTTTGCCTTAGTTACGTCAGCGGAGAGGTTTACCTGAAGAGCTTTGCGTGAGTCAGACAGTTGTATTCAGTTATAGTAAATAAGTTCCTTCTTTTTCTCTATGCTCATGTTGTGGGGCAGACTGGCTCGTACATGCACATGTGTCCTCCGCTGTTGCCATTTCTAATATAAAGTAGCGAATAGTTCTAACTTATATCTGTCAGTATAATCTACATGAAAGCGCTAAAAACTGAAACATGGCTGATGGGGTGGAGACGCAGTCGAAGGGGGTTTGGCCTGGAGGAGGACTTCGGCACATAAATAAGACCACCCACAAACATACTGCATTCTGAAGAGACAGTCAGAAAGTGGCAGTAAAACTAAATTTATGCTAAATGTTATGTAGACCCCAAATAAGTGTTTTAAATGTAGAAAAAAATCATAATATAACCCTTTAAACACCAATTCTCAATCCTACTCTCTAACTTTAACCACTAACCATAACCTCTAACTAACGTTTAACCCTCCCCTAAATTTTAGCCTGAATCTAAAACCATAACTCTGTGTCCCAGTTTGGACATGCAGACAGATCAGCATCGGCCACTGCCATAAACAGCTGTCAACATTGTCACTACCAAATCCACCAAGGAATGAAACTGAAGTGTTCCACATTCAATCACAACACAACAGGAATGAATATTTTCATGCATTACAGAAACGACTCCGTGGGCCCTTCACTGCTTTCTGTTCCCAGCAGCAGCAGCAACTTAGAATGAAGGAATCTGTCCATGAATCTGTCTGTGGATCAAGTGGAAATCGCACAGGAGATTTCTGACGTGTTGTCACCTGTGGACCTCTGCGTGAGCCTTATCAGCCCATTGCAGGCCTTCCTGGCACACCTCCTACTGCTACAACAAATACACCACTGCCACTCTGGGCGCAACACCCACTCGTAGGGCCTACACAAAGCGGGAAGATATTAGTGGCGCAGCGTGACGTGAGCAGAGACGACTCATCATGAACTGTGTGAAACTTAATCTAGACCAGAAAAGCACAGCGAGGGGTCCTTTCATTAAGGCGCTTATTGAAAAACGAGAGTGGCAGTCAGAAAGGGTCCTGAAGGCGGCCTGCGTTGAAAGACCTCTCATTTGCACGTATTGAAACATCAATTTGTGAGTAGGAACGCTCTAAAAATAGACACGTGACGGCCCCGGAGCTTTTGTTGTGAGCAGGGATAATGCTAGGCTGCGTGAATCTGGAAGCCGGGACGCTCTAATTCGGGCTGTGCGCGGAGGAGCAACAGGCCAACTATTACCACACAATTCATATGCAATTAGAAATAAGTAGCAATAAGGACGTGTCATTAAAACACACATTCTCGTGTCTGCACACTAACTCAGTACAGAGAAAGTTGGAACTCAAGTCAAGCTACTTTTTATGTGGCTTTGAATGACAGGGGTTCAGTCAGTGGCATATTTTTTCCATAGCTGTGCTGAGTTCCATCTGCATACACCTTTTTTAAAAAAAATTTATGAGAGTGCAAACTGGAGCTACTCCTGTCTTTGGTGCTAATATACAGAGGTCCAGAGTTTAAAAAAAAAGTCTACTCCGCAACATCATATTGACTATATATGAGAAAAATGTATTGAGACATTGAGTCATTAAAGGGTCCCATATACAGTCATGTTCAAAAGTTTACATACACTTGTAAAGAACATAATGTCATGGCTGTCTTGAGTTTCCAATTGTTTCGACAACTCTTATTTTTTGTGATAGAATGATTGGAGCCCATACTTGTTGGTCACAAAATACATGCATGAAGTTTGGTTCTTATATAAATTTATTGTGGGTCTACGGAAAATGTGACCAAATCTGCTGGGTCAAAAGTATACATACAGCAATGTTAATATTTGGTTACATGTCCCTTGGCAAGTTTCACTGCAATAAGGCGCATTTGGTAGCCATCCACAAGCTTCTGGTTGAATTGTTGACCACTCCTCTTGACAAAATTGGTGCAGTTCAGCTAAATTTGTTGGTTTTCTGACATGGACTTGTTTCTTCAGCATTGTCCACACGTTTAAGTCAGGATTTTGGGAAGGCTATTCTAAAACCTTAATTGTAGCCTGATTTAGCCATTCCTTTACCACTTTTGTGTGCTTGGGGTCATTGTCCTGTTGGAGCACCCAACTGCGCCCAAGACCCAACCTCCGGGCTGATAATTTTAGGTTGTCCTGAAGAATATGGAGGTAATCCTCCTTTTTAATCATCCCATTTACTCTCTGTAAAGCACCAGTTCCATTGGCAGCAAAACTGACCCAAAGCGTAATACTACCACCACCACACGTATGGTGTTCCTGAGATTAAAGGCCTCACCTTTTCTCCTCCAAACGTATTGTGACCAAACAGCTCAATTTTTGTTTCATCTGACATCACATGGACAAAGATAACACCTTCTGGAGGAAAGTTCTGCACCAATTTTGTCAAGAGGAGTGGTCAAAAATTCAACCAGAAGCTTGTGGAAGGCTACCAAAAGTGCCTTATTGCAGTGAAACTTGCCAAGGGACATGTAACCAAATATTAACTTTTGACCCAGCAGATTTGGTCACAGTTTCAGTAGACACATAATAAATTCATAAAAGAACCAAACTTCATGAATGTTTTTTGTGACCAACAAGTATGTGCTCCAATCACTATCACAAAAAAATAAGAGTTGTCGAAATTATTGGAAACTCAAGACAGCCATGACATTATGTTCTTTACAAGTGTATGTAAACTTTTGACCACGACTGTATTTCACTGTTTTTCCGAATGTGAGGAAAATGAAAGAAAATATG
Organism: Nerophis lumbriciformis; assembly: GCF_033978685.3. Classification (NCBI taxonomy): domain Eukaryota; kingdom Metazoa; phylum Chordata; class Actinopteri; order Syngnathiformes; family Syngnathidae; genus Nerophis; species Nerophis lumbriciformis. The sequence goes on along the minus strand of NC_084565.2, from coordinate 28,396,757 downwards.
CAGCTCTAGTCTTTGGAAAATACTTTCAACTAGATTTTGACCATCATGCTCATTCCTAGTCGCGGCCTGACACTTTTGCACAGTACTGTATGCTAAATGGTAAAGCCACCAATGTAGCCGAGATAAAAATTAGATGCTTTTCAGTAGGTCTCCAATGTACTTTTCCAACTTTTGCAATGCGTTGCCTTCATTCATTCTCAAAATGAAACAGCTCAGGTGTAGAAAATTACTTTTTGATTGAACTGCTCACACCTCACACTTTCATCCATGTCAAGGAAAAATCCCCCCGAAAGGAAGGAAACTGAGACTTTTCTCAGATTCACTGTGGCGACTGCAGCACGAGTTAAGTCTTGAAAGCGCTGCCACACGCGAGACCACAGTGGGGTGTTGCCCAGTGTTGACTTAACCCGCAGGACAGTTGGACTGCCTTGAAGTGTGTCAATAGGACACGCTTAGTCAGCAAAGACCCTGACAACAAGCTTCTGTATCATCATCATGAACATCAAATGTTGGAGGGCCTATTTAAGCTGGGAATTTTCCACCATTTCTATGTGAACAGAACTGACACAGAGTTAATGTTTAAGCTGCGGACGAAGTATTAAAGGTGGGAAAGCATCTGGAAGGAAGGTAAATGTGGAAACAAGGGGTGTGATGTTTAATAGCAGACCCTTTCTCCTGCCCTGTTGTGTTAAAAGCAATGGTCAAAAAGTATACTTTGTGGCAGGGGTTGTGACTTTGGGGTTTTAACTGTAAATGGTCAATCAAAAAGCTACAACAGAATTTTGGACAATTAGCATTAGGGATGGAGGATATGGCTTAAAATCTGTCACGATATACAGTTGTGGTCAAAAGTTTACATACACTTGTAAAGAAAATAATGTTATGGCTGTATTGAGTTTCCAATAATTTCTACAACTCTTATTTTTTTGTGATAGTGATTGGAGCACATACTTGTTGGTCACAAAAAACATTCATGAAGTGTGGTTCTTTTATGAATTTATTGTGGGTCTACTGAAAATGTGACCAAATCTGCTGGGTCAAAAGTATACATACAGCAAGGTTAATATTTGGTCACATGTCCCTTGGCAAGTTTGAAACAAAAATTGAGCTGTTTGGCCACAATACCCAGCAATATGTTCGGAGGAGAAAAGGTGAGGCCTTTAATCCCAGGAACACCATGTCTACCGTCAAGCATGGTGGTAGTAGTATTATGCTCTGGACCTGTTTTGCTGCCAATGGAACCGGTGCTTTACAGAGAGTAAATGGGACAATGAAAAAGGAGGATTACAGTACCTCTAAATTCTCCAGAACAATCTAAAATCGTCAGCCCAGAGGTTGGGTCTTGGGCGCAGTTGGGTGTTCCAACAGGACAATGACCCCAAACACACGTCAAAAGTGGTAAAGGAATTGCTAAATCAGGCTAGAATTAAGGTTTTAGAATGGTCTTCCCAAAGTCCTGACTTAAACGTGTGGACAATGCTGAAGAAACAAGTCCATGTCAGAAAACCAACACATTTAGCTGAACTGCACCAATTTTGTCAAGAGGAGGAAACAATTCAACCAAAAGCTTGCCAGAAGCTTGTGGATGGCTACCAAAAGTGCCTTATTGCAGTGAAACTTGCCAAGGGACATGTAAGCAAATATTAACATTGCTGTATGTATACTTTTGACCCAGCAGATTTGGTCACATTTTCAGTAGACCCACAATAAATTCATAAAAAAACCAAACTTCATGAATGTTTTTTGTGACTAACAATTACTCCATCACAAAAAAATAAGAGTTGTAGAAATTATTGGAAACTCAAGACAGTCATGACATTATGTTCTTTACAAGTGTATGTAAACTTTTGACCACGACTGTAATTATTGCAGCCTACGGAGATAACAATATATATATATATATATATATATATCAATATAATATTTGGTATTTAAATTATAATAGAAAGGGTTACAAAAGAACCTAATTTGGTTGCTGATGTACGCCGTAACATATTTTATCATTTCCGGTTGTTAAAGTTAAAGTACACACACACTAGGTGTGGCGAAATTATTCTCTGCATTTGACCCATCACCATTGATCACCCCCTGGGAGGTGAGAGGAGCAGTGGGCAGCTGTGGTGGCCGCGCCTGGGTATCATTTTTGGTAGTAAAAACTACCTTTAATCTACCTGTTAATATCTGGTTATTTTCTGTTGTAATATGATTTTATACAACCTTTTGTTAAAATGTATTTAGCCCTTATTCTTCTGTTTTGATACTTTACATTAGTTTTGGATGATACCACAACTTTGGGTATCAATCCGATACCAAGTCGTTACAGGGACAGTACTGGTCAAACCAATGCGGATGCTTCACATTTTCAAAATAATTGAATGATGAAATTTTTGACCACCATTATAATTAGACAGAAAACAAATGATGGCGTAGTAACAACATCAGTTATATTTTTAAATTATTTGCTACTATTGGCTCTGATTTATCACCTTTGGTTTTTGCCCTTAAAGGGGAACTACAGTTTTTTTTGGAATTTTGCCTATCGTTCACAATCATTAAGAAAGACATGACGACAGATGGATTTTTTTTTAACGCATTCTTCAGTTCAATTCAGTTCAGTTTCAGTTCATTTCGAACATGCATATGATACAATGTAATGCATCACACAATTCCAGTATTCTAACTTGTAAATACGCCAATGGGAGCTCCTCTATTTCGCCCATAAAACCCAATAAATAACAATTTAAAAACCGCCAACAATACTCCATTTACATTTTGTACCTTGAATATTAATTAACTATTACTGATATTGTTATTATAAGCGCTAACACAGACACAGACAAACTATGTATAGCGGCACCGTGATCACATTCACAAGCCCGTGTACAATTTCGACATGATCGACTGGTTAGGTTTTTCCTCGCTTCCTTGCTCCTTGGAAGTTTATTGTAGATCATAAATTATGCATTTCACTTGGAAAGTAGAAGTCTGAGGACATATTCTGACAAGTTAGTACACTTTGACAGCCAGAAATGGCAAGAATGACCCGTTTCTTTGGGAGGATTATGGTCATTCTTCATCTAAATGGGAATATATGAACATCCCAGCAGTCGGCATCCTAATGACAGCAGACCTTGCACAGTAAGTGATGTTTTATTATGTTTGTTGACTTTCATGTAGTCTGCAGTGAGGAAAAAAAAGCAAATGTGATGCGTTTTGTAAATGAATGCGCCGCATATGCTTAAAATACGTAAATATTAAATGTTATTATAAATGTACCCTTTACTACATTACATATATACTTAGATCATGTATATAAAATCTCAAAGGAGGTGTTTGGATGTTTTTGTAAGGGATTTGTAGGCGGAATAGAGCGGCTCAAATAGGCTCCATTGTAAGCAGACTTTTGATCGCATTTAACATTTAGAATTATAAACATAACATCCCCTGTCATGTCTCTCATAATGATTGTGAACTATAGGCAAAATAAAATAAACAAGTGCAGTTCCCCTTTAAAGCCCTTGTGTCCAATTACTTAGTTTGTGAGTTTGTAAACTATAACAAAAATAATCGAATATCGATCTAATCACTCTAGTATTGATCATATACGGATACTACCTTTAGTGTCGACACCACCAATTTATGTATCGACCTGCCTTCCTCTTACGTGTGGCGTACTGACTGCAACAATGCTGACACGCCAACAGTCGTTAAATTATCCTCTAACTCTTATTAATATACTTGTTAATTTCCTGTTAATATCTGCTTACTTTCTGCTGCAACGTGGTTCCGCCTACACTTTTCTAACTTTACTAAGCACTTATTTCTTCTGTTGTTTCAAGTTAGCTTAGCATCTATCTTAGCTATTAGCATGCCTTCTATCAGTATACTTGATAATGATACCTAAGATATTAAGAAATGCAGTTTAATTGGCATGATGAAGGTGATTATTATTATACTATTATACTATATTAGACTAAGCCTGCTCAGTGGCGTGTTTGTTAGAGTGTCCGCCCTGAGATTGGTGGGTCGTAAGTTCAAACCCCGGCCGAGTCATACCAAAGACTATACAAATGGGACCCATTACCTCCCTGCTTGGCACTCAGCATCAAGGGTTGGAATTGGGGGTTAAATCACCAAAAATGATTCCAGAGCACGGCCACCGCTGCTCACTGCTCCCCTCACCTCCCAGGGAGTGGAACAAGGGGATGGGTCAAATGCAGAGGGTAATTTCACCACACCTAGTGGTACTTTAACTTTAACTTATGGGAGCGGCTCCACACTGTGAATGGAGACACACAATTAGCTTTTAGCTTGTCAGCCTGGGGATTTAAAATAAATACAATATTAGCCAGAGTGGATCTGCGTTTGCGATCGGCATTGTAAGACATTAATCGGCAATGGCCATCACATACTTTTTGATGAAAATCGGCTGATAATGATCGGTTAGCATCCTGCACAAGAAATAGAATAAAAAAGTATAAGATATCAGATGCACGTGTTACAGGCCTATTTCAACAAAACACGGCAAAGGCAGATCAAGTGACAGCGATCATGATATTTATTGGTCTACAAAAAAAGACAGTTATATTTTGGGTTAATATTGCCAATGGCAACACTGCAAGATTGAAAATGACTTGCAGTAAGCGTCAGACAATACATGGGGGACGAACACGGACGGGTAAATACCGACTCTACTTTTGCAAATAATCATTAACTTAGAATTTAAAGGCAGCAACACATTGCAAAAAAGTTGGCACAAGAGCATTTTTACCATTGTGGTACATGGCCTTTCCTTTTAACAACACTCAGTAAAGGTTTGGGAACAGAGGAGACCCATTTTTTAAGCTTTTTTTAAGGGGAATTATTTCCCATTCTTGCTTGATTTACAGCTTAAAGTTGTTTAACAGTCCAGGGTCTCTGTTGTTGTATTTTACGCTTCATAATGCACCACACATTTCCAATGGAAGACAGGTCTGGACTACAGGCAGGTCAGTCTAGTACCCGCACTCTTTTACTATGAAGCCACGCTGTTGTAACACATGCAGAATGTGGCTTGGCATTGTCTTGCTGAAATAAGCAGGGGCGTCCATGAAAAGGACGTTGCTTGAATGGCTACATATGTTGCTCCAAAACCTGTATGTACCTTTCAGCATTAATGGTGCCTTCACAGATGTGTAAGTTACCCATGCTTGGGCACTAATACACCCCCATACCATCACCATCACAGATACTGGCTTTTGAACTTTGCGCCTATAACAGTTCTTTTTCTCTTTGGTCCGGAGGACACAACATCCAAAGGCATATTTTGGGTTAATATTGCCAATAGCAACACTGTGCAAGATTCAAGATGACTTACAGTAAGTGTCACACAATACATGAGGGACGAACACGGACGGGTAAATACCGACTCTACTGTTTAAATTCACCATAGTAGGAATAGTCTCCAAAGCAAAGCCTTGTTTAGAGCTGAAAAGTCATGTCGTGAACCATGATGTCATCAAATAATTGTCTGAAATACCAGGCAGCGCAAAAAAAAAAAAACTAGCCAAAGCCGGAAAATCATTCTAGGAGGACGGCAAATGCACATTGGCACAAAAAAGGCAAGGGCTTGCCCTGGTCTTGCATACGTGGACTTTGGGTGGTTACGTAGTCTTGTGGCTTGTGTGAACAAGCTTCCTTTAAAAGTTGGTTTGTCCAAGGAGGAACTACTGCAAAGAGAAAGCGAAGAGAGAAAGGGAGAGATGGCGGTGCACGCGCATGTTTGCCGGCTTGCATAAACAGGAGTCACGCAAACAGGCTGAGCAGTGTGCGAGCTGGCTGGGTCCTCCGACGGGAGAGGCAAGCCACCACAGAGCCTGAAAAACGAGCTGAGCCAAAAGCGAACAAGAGTGAGAACGCAACCAGGAAGTGTCATCGGGAGGAAGACTTGTCTTCTCTCTGCGCCTTTCGATGGCAAATCATTTCTGACTGACTGACTCAGCTTCCTGATTTGCAAGGTACTGGGGAAGGAAGTGGTGATTTAAGTCTCCTTCTTCCCTTTTCACACAAAGAGGGTTCATCACACAGTCTGATATGTCAACAAGTGGGAACAACTGAAAACACTTCACATTAGGTTATGCAACAGAAAAAACATTGCATGACATTAAACTGGACTGGATTGGACATAAAGTTAAAGTACCCATGATTGTCACACACACACCAGGTGTGGCGGAAATTATTCTCTGCATTTGACCCAACACCCATGATCACCCCCTGGGAGGTGAGGGGAGCAGTGAGCAGCAGCGGTGGCCGCGCCCGGGAATCATTTTTGGTGTTCTAACCCGCAATTCCAACCCTTGATGCTGAGTGCCAAGCAGGGAGGTAATGGGTCCCATTTTTATAGTCTTTGGTAAGACTCGGCCGGGGTTTGAACTCACAACCTACCGATCTGAAAACAGTATAGTTTGCCATTAAATCAACCCAGTTAATTTCATCTGCACTTTTTTTCAAGTAAACCATTTTGTGCCGCAGGGCGCAGCATTTTTGGAGAGGTGGAACCCTCCATGTGACTTAATGTGCAGTAGAGCACTGGTCCCCAACCTTTTTCTAACTGCGGACCGGTCAACGCTTGAAAATTTGTCCCACGGACCGGGAGGGGGTGGGGGGGGGGGGGGAGTGGGGGGTTTGGGGGGGGGGGGGCTTTGGTATTTTTTTATTTTTTTCTGTCATAAAAACGCGTGCTTACGGACTGTATCCCTGCAGACTGTATTGATCTATACTGATATATAATGTAGGAACCAGAAATATTAATAACAGAAAGAAACAACCCTTTTGTGCGAATGAGTGTGAATGAGTGTAAATGGGGGAGGGAGGTTTTTTGGGTTGGTGCACTAATTGTAAATATATCTTGTGTTTTTTATGTTGATTTAATAGAAGAAATTTTTTTTTTTTTTTTTTTTTTTTTTTTTTTTTTAATTTCTTGTGCGGCCCGGTACCAATCGATCCACGGACCGTTACCGGGCCGCGGCCCAGTGGTTGGGCACCACTGCAGTGGAGTACACTACTACACTACTAGTCAGCGTTTGAGCCTTTTCTGGGTTTTTCACCTCTTGACAATTTTTGTCATTTTTGCTAACTGAATATTCTCAAATATATACATGTCAAATGTTCATTAATGTGCATTGTCCCTTTTAAAGCGTATAAATAAGGAGGGAATCGCTGTTGAGTGAAAAAAAAAAAAGACTATTTGCGAGGGGTACATTAATATCAATCAACAAAAATCAACAAAGCAGGTCTCTTACTACCCCGTCTGCTCATTTCTAATCATCTCCTCCTTTGCCGATGTTAATGTAAGTGAATTTAACTTTTTTAAACGTTCATTATTGTCACAATAGGGTTGTTAAAGTTAAGGATGTTTGTGATTTCTGACCTTTTGTGAGGGCATCAAAGAGACTACCCGTTTGTGTGCACGTGTCGGCAAGGCAGCGCATACTGGAAAACAGCTTGTCGTTGCTGTTTTGGCTTGTTGATTAAGAGAAAGTTGATCTCTCACCCTTTGTTATGTGTGTTTGATAAACAGTACTGTATCGCACTTTATATCGTGTTCAAAGTGTACAAACCTTGACTAAAATATGGACTTTTGTCGAGGCTGGAACCCATTATTCATATTTGCATTGTTTCCTATGAAGAAATTTGCCTCATTCCACAAACTGATTGACAAACCATGTTCAAGAACCAATCTAATTTGTAAATGGAGGTTCCACTGTATCACATTTCTAAGCATTCCACATGGAATGCACATGCAGTTTCCTACTACAATGGTGCCTCAACTGGTTCCATGACCAAGCTCGTACCTCAAAACACACTCACATCTCAAATCAGCGGTGGCCATTAAAATCAATTAAAACCAATTCAGTCCGTGCTTGGTTCCCCCAAAACAGCACAATTTTAACATGTAACATGCCTTCTAAAAAAAAAAAAAAAATTATCGGATAAGAAATATTGCTGGGGAAAAAAAATACAATAGAATGTGCTAAAAACAACTACAGCAGTGTTATGAAATAATGTAATTATGCACAGCATTGACCTTGAGAAGTGGACTTCTGCAGGCGTCTACTATGGGCAGCATTTCTGTCGTGTAATAATAGAAATTGTTAATGTTGTTTATGTTGCACACGGACGGACGGGAAGTCATAGTTTATGGCAAGCGAAAAGTACGTCTGTGCACCAAGGGTAATGCTTGATCGAAACACGTCGGGCCCACCATCTGCAGCTTCTCCATATTTTCAAGGATAAATGTCCGTCGTTTGGACGTTACCACATACCATTGACAACGTTATTTGTTTTGCAAACAGAGTTTGAGGTTTGGTGAGCTTTGGCCGCAAAGTAGAAATTTTGTTTCTGTCTCATGTCAATTTTGTTCTATTAAAATCTCATTTGTTAAACATTTGTCCAAGTTTAGAACAATCGCGATGCTAATTTCCGTTAGCCTGTCAAAGGGATCGTCCATTTTATGTTTGCATTATATAAGTGCGGAACTTGGTCGTAAATGGCTGCATTGCTTATACCAAGCTGTATTTAATTTACATTTACTTTTGATTTTTATTAAGGATCCCCATTAGCTGGTTGCCACAACAACCCACTAAGTCTTCCTGGGGTCCACAAACTCAATACAATTACAAGTAAAAGCATATAATTATAACAACACAATACAGAAACAAATAAAAATCATCAACAAGCAAACAATTTATTCATTTTTTTATTTTATTGTATTTGATTTAATTAATTGATTTCACATGATTCCTACATGTATGTGCACTTTATGTGTATATTAGGGTTGTCCCGATACCAATATTTTAGTACCGGTACCAGAATGTATTTCGACACTTTTCTAAATAAAGAAGACCACAAAAAATGGCATTATTTGCATTATTTTAACAAAATGTCTTACAGTACATTAAACATATGTTTCTTATTGCAATCCAGGAACAATTTTATCCTTAAATAAAATAGTGAATATACGAGACAACTTTTCTTTTATTGGTAAGTAAGCAAACAAAGGCTCCTAATTTGACATATTGTGTCATTTATCATTCTATTATTTTGTCAAAATTATGAAGGACGAGCGGTAGAAAATGAATTATTAATCTACTTGTTCATTTACTGGTAATATCTGCTTACGTTCTGTTTTAACATGCTCCATCTACACTTGTGTTAATATGTAATAAACACTTATTATTCTGTTGTTTGGATGCTTTACATTAGTTTTGGATGATACCAAGTAGATACATTTCTGAGTTTTTAAAAAAGTTAAAAATTTTGTGATGCTAAAAAATATTGATGTAATCATAGTAGTATCCACTAGATACGCTCCTGTACTTGGTATCATTACAGTGGATGTCAGGTGTATATCCACCAATGGCGTTTGTTTACATTGTGAAGCGCCAGCTGGTTAGCGGTGACGCCACTGAGCTATTGTATCCTTCTACGGTGTGTAGTGAAGCATGTTTAGCTATTCGTCACCCTGCAGGGATGATACTTGTGAGAAACTTACTTTGTCGCCCTGGAGGCGAGGATTAGTGATTTAGAAGTAGCTAAAACACTGCAGACTGCGGATGGACGTTCGCCGTTAGTTCGCTCGTCATGTTTTAAAGCACCTCTTGTAGCGCCGCGTTTTAGTATTATAGCTTCACCTTTATCGTTAGTTTTTAAGTCAAAATGCGTCCACTCGCTCCTTTCTGTCCACACACCGTGTCTGCCTGTAAGTACTCAGTGATTGTGCGTTGCCGAACATGCTTCTCTGCTCGTAAAACCAGCAATGTCACGGACATTGACTACGGCGCGCAGTCATGCCAGTTAAAAAAAATGTTTTATAAAAATTTAAAAAAGGGGGGGGAACCAGTACTTTTTAGAGGCGGTATGCTACTGTTTATGATTCTTTACTAGTACCGTTATACCAGGGGTCGGCAACCTAAAATGTTGAAAGAGCCATATTGGACCAAAAATACAAAAACAAATCTGTCTGGAGCCGCAAAAAAATAAAAGCCATATTACATACAGATAGTGTGTCATGAGATATAAATTCAATTAAGAGGACTTAAAGGAAACTAAATGACCTCAAATATACCTACAAATGAGGCATAATGATGCAATATGTATATATAGCTAGCCTAAATAACGTGTTAGCATCGATTAGCTTGCAGTCATGCAGTGACCAAATATGTCTGATTAGCACTCCACACAAGTCAATAACATCAACGAAACTCAACTTTGTGCATTCACGCACAACATTAAAAGTTTGGTGGACAAAATGAGACAGAAAAAGAAGTGGCATAAAACCCGTCCCCGAAAGTCGGAGAAAGTTGTACATGTAAACAAACTACGGTGAGTTCAAGGACCGCCAAAATTAGTAGGACAAAACGGCGCTCGCCAAATACTCGAATCAGTGAAGCATGTTTAATATAAACAAGGTGCTTTATAACAATTAGGGAGGTTTGTCCTCCTACAGAAACCATATTAAAACAAAAAATATATTTTTTTCCCCCTCATCTTTTTCCATTTTTCATACATTTTTGAAAAAGCTCCAGAGAGCCACTAGGGCGGCGCTAAAGAGCCGCATGCGGCTCTAGAGCCGCGGGTTGCCAACCCCTGCGTTATACCGTACAACTCTAGTGTATATTAATATTTTCATTATGGGGACTATCAATACACATAATAAATAAATAGAACTATAACGTATCAAGAAAAATATTTGTTCATACTAATAACACACATATTAGTCTGAAAATGAATGTATAGCTTTTTTGGCCTTTTTAAAAATGCATGTGTCATAGCTAATTATGCAAATCATATTAAGACATCATCTTGACCACATGCCAGTCATACCTCTGCCGCCACAAAGAGATAGTCGAGGGTTTTTCCCCTCCTAATATTCTCTTCGTTTTTTACATTGTCTTCTCAGTGCATCCCTTGCACGCCGTACTGAATTTTTAAGTATTAAAACACGCAGGTCAAGAATAGTGTTTTTCTTTTACCAGTGGAAGAAAAACACATGGAGAAAGGCAAGGAAGAAATATGTGATGACGCTCTAACAAGATGACAGCAGATGATGGGTTAGCTGAGGAAAAACAAGGGATTTAATTAATCAAAATGACGTCTCGGTCCAAACAACCTTGCGCGCCGTTGACAAATCATTCCTGCTCCAGACATCGTGACCTGACTTGCCCTGGGAAAAAAACCTGTTTGTCACAAACAGCAATAATGATGGCTGCATTATGTCGTGACAATGAGCCAACAAGGCACGAGGGCCCTGAGGAGAGCTAAATGGAATCCAGCTAGAGGGCCTGACTGCGGTCCTAAGATATCTTACTGATAGCCATCATGGGGAGAACAGCTGACACCGAATCAATCTGGTGTTTGAGTTGAAACAAGGTCATATGATGCAGGAGCAAACACAGGTAAACAGCTGTCTTTGCTGTCAGGGTTAAAGACTGCTACCTGAAAGCTGGTGGAGAGTGAAGCTGCGTTCACACTTGTTAGGTTTGGTGCTATTAAAACAACAAACGAAGAAAGTGTTCGTTTGGTCAAGCGTGAACACAATTGACCAAATCCTGGTGTGCACCAAACAAGCAGACCGAGACCGCCCGTTTGAAAGTGAAGTGTTGTGCGGTAGTGTTGTCCCGATACTAATATTTTGGTACTGGTACCGGTACTTTGATACTTTTCTAAATAAAGGGGACCACAAAAAATTGCATTATTGGCTTTATTTTAACAAAACATCTAAGGGTACATTAAACATATGTTTCTTATTGCAAGTTTGTCCTTAATTAAAATAGTGAACATACTAGACAACTTGTCTTTTAGTAGGCTTCTAATTTAGTCTGCTAACATATGCAGTAACATTTTGTGTCATTTTCCATTTTATATTTTGTCAACATTATGAGGGACAAATTGTAAAAATTAATTATTAATCTACTTCAATCAATCAATCAATGTTTATTTATATAGCCCTAAATCACAAGTGTCTCAAAGGGCTGCCTGCACAAGCCACAACGACATCCTCGGTACAAAGCCCTTTGCGAATTGGCCTGTAAGCCTCCAGGAAGTACGGCTTGAGATAAACCTATGACAAAAAATAACAATACAGGACTCTTTCGAGGCCCTGTAATGTGTGCACAACACGTTGAGGGGAAGTGTGTCTTTATGAGAATGACAGACAATCTGCTCACATCTACTTGTTCATTTGCTGTTAATATCTGCTTACTTCCCCTTTAACATGTTCTATCTACACTTCTGTTAAAATGTAATAATCACTTATTCTTCTGTTGTTTGATACTTTACATTAGTTTTGGATGATACCACAAATTTGGGTATCAATCCGATACCAAGTAGTTACAGGATCATACATTGGTCATATTCAAAGTCCTCATATGTCCAGGGACATATTTCCTGAGTTTATAAACATAATATACATTTAAGAAAAATGAAAGAAGATGTTGTGATGCCAAAAAATAGATGTAATCATAGTAGTATCGACAAGCTACGCTCTGATGGTTTCCTGCTGACCCCACTGTGGACTGGACTCTTACTGTTATGCTGGATCCACTATGGACTGTACTCTCACAATATTATGTTAGACCCACTCGACATCCATTGCATTCGGTCTCCCTAGAGGGGGGGGGGGGGGGGGGGGGTTACCCACATATGCGGTCCTCTCCAAGGTTTCTCATAGTCATTCACATCGACGTCCCACTGGGGTGAGTTTTTCCTTGCCCTTATGTGGGCTCTGTACCGAGGATGTCGTTGTGGCTTGTGCAGCCCTTTGAGACACTTGTGATTTAGGGCTATATAAATAAACATTGATTGATTGATTGATTGATTGTACTTGATACCATTAGAGTGGATGTTAGGTGTAGATCCACCATTGGCATTTGTTTACATTTTGACACGGGTGAGCTACGGTGTGTAGTGAAGCATGTTTAGCTATTCCTCGTCCTGCAGGGATAATACTTGTAGGAAACTTACTTTATTTGTCGCCATGGAAGCCAGGATTAGTGATTTAGAAGTAGCAAAAACATTGCCGACTGGGGCTGGACTTTAGCCGCTAGCTAGCTAGCTAGCCATGTCTTAAAGCACCTCTTCCTGAGGGCGTTTGAAGAAACTATAATATAAAACATGTTTTCAGTTATTTCACCTTTTTTTGTTAAGTACATAACTCCACATGTGTTCATTCATAGTTTTGATGCCTTCAGTGACAATCTACAAAGTAAATAACGTATTTTCCCAACTATAAGTCGCAGTTTTTTTCATAGTTTGACCGGGCTCGAGTGCGATTTATGTATGTTTTTTTCCTTCTTTATTATGCATTTTCGGCAGGTGCGACTTATACTCCGGTGCGACTTATACTCCGAAAAATACTGTAGTCATGAAAATAAAGAAAACGCATTGAATGAGAAGGTGTGTCCAAACTTTTGGCCTGTACTGTATTTAACCTTTATTTATCTATTGTAAGGCAATTAAGAACATAATCTCATTTGGAATGCCGATCCAGCCCAGGAGGCAGCATTTACATGACAGAGATGTTGAACTGTGATGATAATCTCTCATTGACCAACAAAAGATATCGCAATAGATCACTCTCAAATGTTTACAAATGCTTTTAACGTGCAGGGGGGAAATGTGTTGGAACATAAATGAATGTTTATGATCGACAAACATGGCATTCATCTTAGTCTGGTCAGAGAGGTGATGAAGAACCCGATGGTCACTCTGTCAGAGATACACAAGTGTGAACACGCTCCCTCCCTACTAATTCTTAGTCAAAGCTAAGTGATATCCATCTATATGTGTGCTTATAATTATTTTACAGCTTTCTTTAGCCCTTCTCTAACACACTTAGTAGTCGTATCAAGTTTACAAAGAACTCCCTCGCTTAATTTCACAGCTACATTTTCAGCTAGCTAGCTGCTAAGCTATCGAAGGTAAGCTAGTCCCGGTCCGAAGCCCCCTCGCTCCAAAGACAGCAAGAACTCGACTCAGTGAAAGAAATAACGTGAGTATGGCTTTCCGTTCCTGATGCATCCTTCTCATGGATACGTTGGCCCTGCTCGAGAGCCGTTTCCGCCAGTTAGAGCAGAGTAAGTGGTTAAAGTGTCCGCCCTGAGATCGGTAGGTCATACCAAAGACTATAAAAATGGGACCCATTACCTCCCTGCTTGGCACTCAGCATTACGGGTTGGAATTGGGGGTTGAATCACCAAAAGTATTCCCAGGCGTGGCCAACGCTGCTGCTCACTGCTCGCCTCACTAGTCCTACACCCCAGTCTAACGGCCACCACACCTTAGTTATAGGGGACTCCATCACCCGGAACATACATCTTAGTAAACCAGCCACAATAAAGTGTATTCCCGGAGCCCGAGCACCCGACTTTGACGCTAATCTTAGGGAGCTGACTCGCAACAGGTCTAGCTAACATGAACGACAGGCTAATTGCACCACTAGCTACTTGAACATAGTTGTACGTAGGGCTGGGCGATATGGCCTTTTTTTAATATCTCGATATTTTTAGGCCATGTCACGATACACGATATATATCTCGATATTTTGCCTTAGCCTTGAATGAACACTTGATGCATATAATCACAACAGTATGATGATTCTATGTGTCTACATTCTTGTTCATACTGCATTAATATATGCTCATTTTAAACTTTCATGCAGAGAGGGAAATCACAACTAAGTCAATTGACCAAAAGTGTATTTATTAAACAGTTATTAAGCAGTGGCACAAACATTCATGTCATTTCAAAACAGAAAGTGCAAGACAAGCTATGAGTGCACTTTGGTGCATGATGTCCTCAAGATGACATATCAAAACAACACTAAATTAAAGTGCACTTTTTGTGCAGAACGCCACGACAATAGTTTAAAACGTATAAAGCGCACTTTTGTGCATGATATCACACAAGTTATTTCAATAACTGTCAAAAATGAGCTGCATAATAGGAAATCAAATAGTGTATGTCCTTCGCTATGTGGTAGGTTACTGCGGACGTTATCTCCTTCTGTAGTTGACTATTTTTTTCATACGGTGTTGATGTGGAAATGGTTGCCTCAGCATTTTGTTGGTGTGGCACCGAACGGAGATGTTGACATGCGGAGTTTCAAACACTTCATTCTCTAGCGGGTGACTTTTCAAATGATGCTACATATTAGCAGTAATGCTACTTTTTGTAGCAACGCTTTTGCCCCACACTTGACAAATTACGGTTATCTGTTCGACATATTCCCGCTTGAAGCCAAACCACCGCCAGACGATGGACCCTGTGCTGTTTTTCTTGGGAATTAATTCTTCCTTCATTTGTTACCAGATTCGCACCTTCTTTCTCTCGTATTACCACTCGCACCACAGCTAACGTCCATGCTGCTACCTCTCTGCTCCGCGAGGGCGTATACGTATGTGACGTATGTAAAAAGGTGCGCTTGTTTTATGTCTCTGTGAGAAGGACAGACAACAAAGAGTGAGAAGAGCCTGTAGTGTAATGCCCGCAGCTAAAAACAACTAGGTGAGAACTTATACTCGAATATCACGATATTGTCATTTTCTATATCGCACAGAGACAAACCCGCGATATATCGAGTATATCGATATATCGCCCAGCCCTAGTTGTACGCATCGGCTTCAACATCACTATGATGAGACAGTCAAAGATAACAAAGGACCTGTTTACACTGCGCACCAAATTGGATTTTTTTGCCCTCAAGTGACATTGATCCGGGTTTTTTTTGCCAGTCTACGTTTACACTGCAGGCCAAAGTGGCACGAATCAGATTTTTTTGAGGTCTGACTTTTGTTAGCTGACTATTTACACTGCAAGTAAAATGTGATTTTTTATCAGACTCCAGTACAAACGCACACAAGCCCCAATGTGGCCTCGACGTCACTTGCATGCGCACTTCCATAAAGTGAAAACAAAGGAAGTTGCTACTACTACAAAATAAAATAAAAGTCACAACACCTTAAAAATGTGTGTTTTTTTACATGAAAGGAAATGTTAGTAATATAATGTATGAATGGATGTATATAGTGTAATACATTTGGTCGGTCCCTGAGATCGGTAGGTCGTGAGTTCAAACCCCGGCCGAGTCATACCAAAGACAATAAAAATGGGACCCATTACCTCCCTGTTGGCACTCAGCATCAAGGGTTGGAATTGGGGGGTAAATCACCAAAACGATTTCCGAACGCGGCCACCACTGCTGCTCAATGCTCCCCTCACCTCCCAGGGCGTGGAACAAGGGGATGGGTCAAATGCAGAGAGTAATTTCACCACATCTAGTGTGTGTGTGTGACTATCAGTGGTACTTTAACTTAGTCTTTGTATGGCTGTTAAGTAGAGGAGACACGGACATCAGCGTGGATCTACGGGAGCTTTATTTTTAAACTTACATGTAAGCAAATGCGCCGCAGCATCAATTCCGGTCTTTCAACAATTGCTATTTCTTTGGAATCAAAATATATATTCATATATTACATAAAACCTATTATTTGCGCACTATTAACAAGTGATGCACCGAAAATTTGGTCGTCTTAAATAAAAACCGAAACCGAATGTTGTGATAAAATATCCATTTCCGCTGGCGACTGCGTCTTTCCGTAGTAACGTAGCTCACCCAAAGCTGATGGAAAAAAAATCACATTCAGGTCGCATTGCGTTTAGACTGCAGTCACATTTGAAAAGATCAGATTCCAATCGGATTCAGGACTACCTCTTGATGTGGCCTGAATCTGATGCGAAAAGATCGGATTTGAAACACTTTGGAGCATTTAAATCAGATCTGTGTCACTTGAGGGCAAAAATTTGGTGTGCAGCGTAAACGGGGCCGAAACGCTCCAAAGTCGCTAACCCAACAAGGGACTTCTCCCAGTAGCTCCACCCAGGCGGCTGATGACTTTATGCAATTATTTTCTAAGAAAATGTAATTCATTAGAAAGGAGATTATTAGATAACAGTTCCCAGCTCCAACTGGGTTCTATCAACGCTGATACGAATGTATGTACGACGGATAATGCGCTCCAAAAATAATCTCTTTCTTTTTGAAGTAATAACATTAAAGCAACTCGTAAATAGGACAAAACAAACATAATCTTTACTTGACACACTTCCTGGGGAACTTATCAAGGAGCTGTTTGTAATATTAGGACCATCAGTGCTAAATATTAGTAATGTATCACTTATCTGGAACTGTTCCCCTAGCATTCAAAACAGAGATTATTCATACTCTTCTCAAAAGACTTAACCTCGACTATAACCTCCTATCAAACTACCGTCCGGTGTCAAACTTTTCCTTTAAAATCCTCCAAAAAAATTGTTGCACAGCAGCTAAATGAACACTTGGCGTCTAACAATCTCTGTAAACCCTTTCAGTCCAGTTTCAGGGCAAATCACACTACTGAGACAGCCCTCGCATAAGTGACTAACGATCTGTTGCTGACTATAGATGCTGATGCACGTTGCTGCTACTTGATCCCAGCGCTGCTTTCGATACCGTTGAT
The DNA here is from genome assembly GCF_033978685.3 of Nerophis lumbriciformis. Classification (NCBI taxonomy): domain Eukaryota; kingdom Metazoa; phylum Chordata; class Actinopteri; order Syngnathiformes; family Syngnathidae; genus Nerophis; species Nerophis lumbriciformis. Next base: position 28,379,223 of record NC_084565.2, on the reverse strand, counting down.
CATAACATTCTATTAGTACGTATCACAACTTGTATCAGTGTGTCAGACTTAGCCTTTTCTTGGTTTAACTTAGGGCTGGGCGATATTGACCAAAACTGATACCGCTGTATTTTTAGTCTGAATGGTGGTATACGGCAGTGGTTCTCAACCTTTTTTCAGTGATGTACCCACTGTGAACATTTTTTTAATTCAAGTACCCCCTAATCAGAGCAAAGCATTTTTGGTTGAAAAAAGAGATAAAGAAGTAAAATACAGCACTATGTCATCAGTTTCTGATTTATTAAATTGTATAACAGTGCAAAATATTGCTCATTTGTAGTGGTCTTTCTTGAACTATTTGGAAAAAAAGATATACAAATAACTAAAAATGTGTTGAAAAATAAACAAGTGATTCAATTATAAATAAAGATTTCTACACATAGAAGTAATCATCAACTTAAAGTGCCCTCTTTGGGGATTGTAATAGAGATCCATCTGAATTCATGAACATAATTCTAAACATTTCTTCACAAAAAAATAAATCTTTAACATCAATATTTATGGAACATGTCCACAAAAAATCTAGCTGTCAACAATGAATATTGTATTGTTGTATTTCTTTTCACAGTTCTTTTTGACAGACATTTTAGTGAGGGTCAAACCATCATGGCATGGGGGAAACTCTGGGTTTATGGTAATGAATGGAATAGCCTACTTGATTTGATGTTCAGTTTATGAAGTTACATTCATATTTTGTTGAAGTATTATTCAATAAATATATTTATAAAGGATTTTTGAATTGTTGCTATTTTTAGAATATTTAAAAAAAATCTCACGTACCCCTTGGCATACCTTCAAGTACTCCCAGGGGTACGCGTACCCCCATTTGAGAACCACTGGTATACGGTATACACCGGTATCGTTAAAAAAACGTGCAAAGTGTGTAAGGTTTCCTAAGTGTCTTATGGATAGATAACCAGTGTAGACAGTACTCAGATTATTTTTTGTTGTAAAACGTAATGTGTTGTTTATTCTTATAGAGCAATTAGTTAGCCGTTACTACGTCAAAGCAGTTTTTGTTCATTTTGTCCATTAACGTTGTTCATTTTGTCCATTAACGTTAGGTTTACAGCCTCACGCTTGTGCACGGGGATACAGCTTCTAGTCGCTCACTGCGGTGAAAGCCGCTGGCTGTTGAATTTAAAACTACTTTTCAGCCACCCAGCCGCTATACTACAGTAGCTTAGTCCGCACAGGCTATAGCAAACCTGGCCAACCCGCGGCTCGTGAGCCTCATGCGGCTCTTTGGCTGGTTTCATGCGGCTCTTAACTCTGTTATGAGAGTAGCGTATGTGTGTGTGTGGCCCTTTAAGATATGACAGCATGTGAGGTGAGTGACGTCAGTGAGTGGGTGGGCGAGAGAGGTGAGGGAGCGTTAACAGTGAGTGCATGCTGGTGCTAGAAGCTTGGTGGATGGCTGCGTGCAAGACACCAATAAAGTCACAAAGTTGAAACAAACCGCCGGCCTCGTCATTCACCCTCGAGTCCGGAGCTGTAAAGACCCACTATCGGGTAAAGTGAAGGGTGTTACCCCCGAAGTACATCGGTCCTGGAGGAACGTCTCCACTGCGCTCCTCGACTACGGTCTGGGAGCCGGAAGTAGGAAAGGTGTAACAACTCTATTAGTGCCTTAGTGTTTACCATGAAGTCTTTATTTTGACAGCCCCTCGCGGTACACTTGTCTGAGTGCAAACTAAGGCAGTATTTGTCATTGATAAAACTTTCGGCGAATCAAAATTTATGACCAATAAAAACGCAATAAACGGGGACGGAAATTTGACCCGGCAAATATAAACAAAAGAAAACACTCGATAATCGAGACAAAAAAAAACAAGACAACCGGGTGGTAGGTAAAAAAAAAAAAAAATCTGCATCCGGGTGACACGCGGGCTTCAGGTCCTTTCTGATTTCAATGCGTAAAAAGACACACAAAGTGCGGTAACGCCAACACTGCTTGACAGTATAACAAAATAAGTCAACAGTCAACATTCACAGTTTTAGAAAAAGTGCAGAGGTAGAAATATTCCAAATAACCTCTTGTATACAATGTAAACATAAATAATGCCTCAAAACTAGTTAACTATATTTCAACAAAACCCAGCAGACGAGCTCTCGCCCTGCACAGCTGTTTTGTGCTTTGTAGTGCTCTGATCCTCCCTCACGAATGCTGCTGCGTGCGCTCGCCTCTACAATTTGTTTTGTTTTTAACCCGTTCCTAACCCTGGACGTACATTGAAAATACACGCATCTCTAACTCAAAATGCCGGACATTTGAGGCATTCAAGAAACACCGCCCGCACAGCCCCGCAAAAGAGGACATGTCCGGGGAAAAGAGGACGTAAGGTCAGTCTAACATAAAAAGAAGAAGCCGAAGCCGGTTTGAGTGACGTCAAACGTGCATGTGCGTGAGATCACAGTAGTAAACAATTTGTGACAAGTTCGCTCTCAAAATGGCAGGGAAACAAAGCACAGCAAAACGAAAATATGAAGAAGAACACAGGACATTTTTAACAGAGTGGGAGAGTTTATATTTTTTTGTTGAACGTAATGGCAAGCCATTCTGCCTTATATGTCAGGCGTCATTAGCGCATTTCAAAGCTTCAAATCTCCAGCGTCACAAGGAAAGCCAGAAGTCCCACTAAGCAACATGCTTAGTAACAGAAAAAATATTATATTTTTGTTTGTGGACTTGGTTGAACTGAGAGTTCGTGTGTGTGAGACAGTGCACACAATGTTAATTGTTGAAAATAACTGGCCTGTGGTCTTAGTACTGTAGGAGTCATGTTGGTGTGTGACATTTACAATAAATCTGGCTGAGTGTGTGTGTGTGTGTGTGTGTGTGTGTGTGTGTGTGTGTGTGTGTGTGTGTGTGTGTGTGTGTGTGTGTGTGTGTGTATGTGTGAGGAAGGGATGGGGTGATGTTCATGTTTGCCCATGTGTAGGATGTGGCTCTTAGTCTCTGACTGGTTGGCCACCCCTGGGCTATAGGGAGAGGCACCTTTAAAGTACCAGTAGAGTGGGAAAAACAAGTTGCCTCTGTATTGAAGCTATTATCATATATGTCTGATTTATCACACCAAAAGACTTCCAAAGGTTGCGAATAAATAGATATGATCAAAATAGTATCAATCTCACTAAGATTCCCGAGCCATTTTGAGAGATAATGAGGAAGCCAGTGATGTGATCGCGTGACGTCGCGCTTGGAACCAAAGATCCCTTCCCGATCAACAACAATGCTAATCAAGCAGACTTTGTGAGAGCCAACAACGATTACTAAATTATGATCCAGGACATTATATTTTTGAGCACGAACACAAAGAGCAAGAGCAATACGTTTTAGAAAGCTGACTGCTACCCGGATGCAGTTTCATTGTGACACTAGCATCCGCAGCGTTGCCAAGTGCTACAAACTAACCATATTAAACCATAATGAAATGAACAATGTAATATTTCCACTCTCGCTGGGATGTCGACCGACGGGACGCTCACATAATTCCGTTAAGATGAAGAATCAATCACAATCCTCACGAAGGGTTAAAGAAAAGTACCCACAGGAAGCATCTTTTGGGGTTTGTTTGGGGATGTGTAAGCCGACCAGCCTGTCGGTCCATGGCCATATTTGTCTACTACCAGGTGAGAGATGCATGAATTATTATCTAGAATTTATTTTCAGAAAGTTTTAGACGAAGCAGAAACAGCCGCCGGCTCAGCCTGTCAACAATAGCAGCGTAACCTAGCATTACCTCACTGCTATCAATATGCCGCTAAAATAGGCTGTAATAACAATATCACTCATAGATGGTTAATTTTCAGGTCACGATGGATGGATGGACATGTAAATGGAGTATTGTTGGCGGTTTCTGGATGTTTTTAGAGAGGGTATATGAGCGTAACAGAGGACCCTTGATGTGTTGACTCTTTGATTGATTGATTGAGACTTTTATTAGTAGGTTGCACAGTGAAGTACATATTCCGTACAATTGACCACTAAATGGTAACACCCGAATAAGTTTTTCAACTTGTTTAAGTCGGGGTCCACTTAAATTGATTCATGATACAGATATATACTATCAGATATATACTATCATCATAATACAGTCATCACACAAGATAATCACATTGAATTATTTACATTATTTACAATCCGGGGTGTGGAGGGGGTTAGGTTTGGTTGTTAACATCAGTCTTCAACAATTGAGAACGGAGAAATGGATATTGGAACAGTGTAGGTCTGACTTGGTAGGATATGGACAGCAATTGTTGTTAGCTATTTATTTACCATTGTGAATGCATAAAAAAGCCAATCATATGTGTTATTGTCTTATATAAGGATTGTGAATGATAAACAGCACATCTCTTTAAATTGTTTACTTTTTTCCAGTATGACTGATCTAATAACATGGTTAGAGTGCAGAAGCGTTGTGACGTAGAATCTACGGAAATTACCAAAGGTGTTCGGAGCGGAATATCCAAAATGGCTGACTGAACTGATTGATTGAATCTTTTCATTAGTAGATTGTACAGTACAGTACATATTCCGTACAACTGACCACTAAATGGTAACACCCTAATAGGTTTTTCAACTTGTTTAAGTCGGGGTCCACGTTAATCAATTCATGGTACATTGGATATAGTTTTATGGATACAATGAAACACAAACAAGCATATAAAGTCAACTTGTTTTTCCCACTCTACTGGTACTTTAAGATGAGGAGTAGCGAAACATTTGACACCCTGAGCGAGCAGCAGAGAGGAGCTATCGCTAGCTGCTGTGCTAAGTTGCTAATAACTTGTGAACAGGGCACTGCACCACACTTACTGATAATATTTTACTAATGATTTTGATAATAATACCACTAGTGGTCTGCTAATATCCGACATCAGTGATCATCTGCAGTTTTCATAAACTATGACGGAAACTACAAAAAGAGGAATATTCATGAGAAAAAGACATTTCCAAGAATATGCACAGAACAAAGTATGGCAGCTTTCAAGAATGATCTGAGAAATCAAAGTTGGGACAATGTCTACTGTGAAAATGATGTAGATGCTGCATATGGTCATTTATTTTATAATTGTATGATGCTTTACAACAAACATTGTCAATTGAAACAATTGAAGCAGATTACAAATATTCAACCATGGATAACAAAAAGACTGAAAAATGCTTGGAACAAGAAGAATACATTATATAGAATATGTATACCATAAAGATCTACAGAGGCAGAAAAAAAGTACAAAACTTATAAGAACAAGCTAACTGGGATACTAGGAACACGTAAGAAAGAATATTACAGTCAATTATTAGACTGGGACAAAAACAATATGACAGCAACATGGGGCATCCTAAATAGCAATATTAAAAATGGTGCTAAGAAGGGTAATCCTAAACACTTCTTAGACAGAAATGTTAAAAATGGCAATATGAACGAAGTAGTTCAATAAGTACTTTGTGTACATTGGACCAAATCTGGAGGAAAAGATTCCAGATCCCGAGTCAGTTGAGGACTAGAATGACACTATAGACCGAAATCCCAACTCGATTTTACTTGAAAGTGTGACAAAAGAGAAAATAATCAATATTGTGGAAAAAATTTTAATCCAAGACCTCAACTGATTGTAATGGAATTGATATGGAAACAATAAAAAAGGTTATTGAAGAGATTTCAGAACCTTGAAATGAAAATAACAAAAGTCGTACCAATTTATAAGACTGGAGACAAACACCAGACCGGTTTCATTACTTCCACAATTTTCTAAAATCGTAGGGCCAACACAGATAGACATATAACATCCATCCATCCATTTGCTACCGCTTGTCCATTTTGGGGACGCGGGGGGTGTTGGAGCCTATCTCAGCTGCATTCGGGCGGAAGGCGGGGTACACCATGGGCAAGTCGCCACCTCATTGCAGGGCCAACACAGATAGACAGACAACATTCACACACTAGGGCCAATTTAGTGTTGCCAATCAACCAATCCCCCGGTGCATGTCTTTGGAGGTGGGAGGAAGCTGGAGAACCCACGCAGTCACGGGGAGAACATGCAAACGCCACACAGAAAGACCCCGATCCTAGGGATCGAACCCAGGACCTTCGTATTGTGAGGCACATGCACTAACCCTGTGCTGCCCGAGAAATATAACTTTAGAGGAAAATCTAATTTAAAGCATTTTTATGCACGTACAACACTTAAGACCTTTAGCATATCCGTATGTGGAATGAAATTATTGAATAGATTAAGCAAGGAAATCAAACAAAGCACTAATATTATTCACTTTAAAAAACTGTTCAAACTACAAGTGTTCACAAAGTACAAAGAGAAACAATTATGATAAACATCTTGATCCTTTTTCTTTTTAAATATATAATGATTATTTATGTTGTTATATTTATTTATTATTTATTCACTGTTCTGTTACAAACAGAGAACAAAGAAATGGGATAAAACTGCTATGATGTGAAAAGGGGTAGGATTAAAAAAAGCTGTGCTTCTTCTTACTCATTTTCAGACATGCTGTAATAAAACTGGAAATATGTGATGCACTACATTGTAATTGTATTTCATGCATGTTCTAAATAAACTGAAACTGAACTGAACTGAACATAAGCAGATGAGATTAGCGATTAAAGTCGCGACAAGGAGAGATATCCGCTTTAGCAAATTGGCGTATGTTCAAATATTGCTGTAGTCACTCATGGATAGCAGTCGCTCACCAAAGCATTGCATCACTCAGGAGTCGAGAAGTCGGCGCGGGGGACACCATATTCTCTTTTGAAAAGTTTGTTGTGGGGCGTCGTCGTGCGTCAGAAAAGCATACAAAAACACGCAAGGGGTTGGTGTTGAGCAAAAGGGAAAGCCCAATGCTTCGCCTGTCAGGCGCGAACAAGATTAAACGGCCGTAATAATGGCACATCGAAAGATACCGGTATATATATACCGCTTTCTAAAATATACCAGTATTAACTATAACACCGGTATACCGCCCAGCCCTAGTTTAACTCCTACCTTACTGAAAGGATGCAGTGCATCTTCCATAACAGTGTGACCTCGGAGTATGCTAAGATAACGCGCGGCGTTCCACAGGGTTTGGTTCTTGGCCCTATGCTCGGTAGTATCAATATGCTGCCGCTAGACAACATCATACGCAAATACGGTGTTAGCTTTCACTGTTGTGCTGATGACACCCAACTTTACATGCTCCTAAAGCTGACCAACACGCCAGATTGTAGTCATCTGGAGGCGTGTCCTAATGAAATCAAACAATGGATGTCCAGCAACTTTTTGCAACTTAACGCTAAGAAAACGGAAATGTTGATTATCAGTCCTGCTAGAAACCGGCACTTATTTATTGATACTACCTTAACATTTAACAACAAAACAATTACACAAAGCGACTTGGTAAAGAATCTTGGCATTATCTTCGACCCAACTCTCTCGTTTGAGTCACACATTAAATGTGTTACTAAAATAGCCTTCTTTGATCTTTGTAACATCGCAACATTTTTCTCCATTTTGTCCACCAGCGACGCGGAGATCATTATTCATGCATTTGTTAAGTCTTGTCTTGATTACTGTAACATATTATTTTCGGTTTCTATGTCTAGCATTAAAAGACTACAGTTGGTACAAAATGCGGCTACAAACTTCTGACTTCTGGCTCACCTGCACTGGCCTCCTGTGCACTTAGGATGCAACTTTAAATGTACAGTTAATAATATATGTGATCAGTATCGGACCGATCTCACTCATGGTTGATTGTATCAGAATCAGCAGCATAATTCCCCGATCGGAACATTCCTAAAAAAGAGATCCAAATATGTTACTGTTTGATTTTACATTAAGCAGTACCCGGTACTACCAACATAATTCGGTTGGTACCTAGAAAAGTACCGAATTCTGTAAATATCCCTACACCACATTGAAGTCCTTATTTTATTCATGTGATAATTATTGTGCAAAATTTGGTCACATAACAAAAATACCAGTGTGAATACGAAGAGAACCAGACCATACAACATACATACACTCATGCATATTATCACGTTTCATCAAACATATATTAACATTGTTGCCCTAGGGGAAACTGGGTAACACATGGCACACTCACAAAGCTTAACCTATTGTTACTATAACAATCTACAAGGTTAATACATTTTGCTTCTGCTTCTTCCCCTCCATTTATCTGCTTTATTTTGTATTTCAAGTTATCATTACATATATGTATTGTTGCTTTTGAAACAACTGTATTGTTGATAATAGAGGTAATTGTTATTATTCATTATCAATAGTGCTATTTCTATTGTTATTTGTATTGCTCCATTTGTAGTGTAATAATGCTCATTGTCATTTCTGTATTATTAATATTTATTTCACTAACTGCTTCTTTGTTATCACTTTTACCATCATATTTGTATATATCATATTCACTGATGCTGTTCTGTTGTTGTTGTTGTTATTGCTGTGTTTGTTGTTGTTGTCTGTCTGTCTTATCCCCCTCTTGTCCCCGCAATTTCCCCATCTGTTTTCCTTTTTTTCCTCTTTCTATCCCTTCCTGCTCCGGTCCGGCTGCACCAAATAATAATATAAATCCATTTAATACAAATAAGGCAACAAGAGAAGTATCCCACACTTCTCTTTGGTAAAGTAAATCTGTACAGCCGATATGGGCATCTACATTAACAATATGATTTCCCAAAGTAGCTAAACAGGACAAAAAAAAAAAAAAAAAAAAGAGAACCAGACCAAAGTGTCCACTGTATAGCTTTTTTTTTGGTCCGGACCACAGTACCGCAACACAAGTGTCAACACAGCCTGAATCTTTTTCTTTTTGACTGCAGCTCCTTGGCGAGCGCCATAATATTTACTGAAGCCAGGCAGCAAATGCTGCAGCACTTTTCTTGTGCCGCTGTAAGACCTCCATCAGCCTGACAAGCTACGAGGAGCTTGCCAACACACACAAGCTGGACAGTTACGGCTTTTCCTGACTGGGGGGAATTCTTAGACTGCAGCTCCCTGTGTCGTCGTCCTCTTAAACAACGAGCGAGACAAGGGATCAAGGATTCAGAGGGAGGGAAAGGGAGTGTAAACAGGCGCTGCTCTGTTTTCAAGAAGTGATTGACAGCATGGGACTTGTTGCATAGCTGTGGCATGTGCTGCAGAAGATTGTCAAGTTGTTACACTCACACACTTTGGCAGGATGCCTGTGTTTTGACTCAAGGCCTGTACAAACTGGTCGCGCTGAAATATACAGGTCTACTGTGCTTGGTTACTAGAAGTTAGTTGTAAAGACGGGAGCCAGACAGACGACACAAGCACAAATGACTCACTTAAAGACATTCTAACAATACAAATTAGGAGTCCCTCTCAAAAATCACTTACAAAACAAAATGAAAGGAGTCTCAGCTGTATTCCCTGAGGTGCTCCATTTACTATGTATATGCAAACGGGGTATATACTACAAACTACTTAAATTACATGCACATTCTAAGGACAAGAGATCTCCTAAGATTGTACACTGCCTTCTACTCGTGAACCTCTGTAAACAAAATGGTAAAAAAAATTCTAAGAACTATATTCCATGGTGGTGCTGTTATTAAAGTTGGAATGACTTGAAATTTCCTCACACAGCTCAATGTGCTCTTTGACGATACACCCGCTGCCTGTAACTTTAGGGCAGTGCTGGCCAGTTTCATTTCCTTTGGCCCGCAAAAGGGTGGCTTCCCAATTTTAATACATATTCATATTGACTTATATTAAACTCCAGAATAACTAACGGCATGTCTGCAAGGCTATAACACTGTAAAAAAAAAGAAGTCATATTTTACGGTAAAAAACTAGCAGCTCGGTTGCCAAAATTTTACCATAAAAGTACGATAACAGTGGTATCGTTCATCTATTGACAGTAAAACACTGTAAAAACAACAAACATTGATTTTACGGTAAAAACTAGCCGCTTAATCGCCACAATTTTAATGTAAAAATATATGCGATACACTTTTTCCCTTTGACAGTAAAGCACAGTAAAGACAACGACCATAGATTTTACGCTAAAACAAGCAGCTCAGTCGCCACAATTTTACTGTAAAAATAAATGTCCCCGTTTTTCCATTGACCGTAATGCACAGTAAAGACAGCGAATATAGATTTTACGATAAAACAAGCAGCTCAGTCGCCACAATTTTACTGTAAAAATAAGTGTGATCGTTTCTCCATTGACAGTAATGCACAGTAAAGACAACAAACATAGATTTTACGGTAAAAAAAACTAGCAGCTTAGTCGCCACAATTTTACTGTAAAAATAAAAGTGTTATCGTTTTTCCATTTACAGTTATTTGGTGTAAAAAACACTCTAAATTTAATTTTTAAAAATATTTTTCCGTAGAATCTACAGATTTATTATTATTTATTATTATTATCATTACAGGCTAACGAGTTGCCATCTATTGAACCCGATCTCTACTACCTTGTATTTACATATGGCGGTATGTGGCTAAATTCTTCACTCGTGGTGCTGTAAACATCTCCGTTTGGCCTGTGGCCCAGTGGCATATTTTCACTTTGGCCCCATGCAGGGGGAAATGTTTGGGCACCCCTGCTTTAAGGTTCTTATCAAAATCACTTTGAAATTTGGCACACGCCTTTCGGAGACCGAAAAGCACATATTCGTAAAATTTGAGCAAGATTGGTTGGAAAATATGGCGGTCAGTAAGCATAATCCAGCAAAAACATTTTTGCAGACATGAGTAGACCGTAGCAACCAATTGTCCACAGGTAATTATTTGTCTCATTATGATAACATTTTAAAAGGTCTCTGTGTTATTTGTTAACTAGCATGTGTTTTAAAGCCCGTAAAGCACAACCTGTTGGAGGCACCACAAATGCCACTCATGAAAAAATTGTATTGATATTCATGTACTCTATGTATGTGTGTGTGAGCCACACGCACACACACACACACGGTCAGACATATTTTCTCTTGCCAATACATTTGAATTGTAAACAACTGCAGGCAAAAAACAAAGAAAAAGAAAGTCAACCACATTAATATTCATTAAAAAATGATCTGATTTGCAGGAAATGAATCAATCTGTGAGTTAATTAGCAAGTAAGATGCTGTTAGGAAGGTTCTCGGCCTTAACAGGCTGTAGACCAGGGCCTGGTTTTCCTGTCAACACAACTATGTTATTATTATAATTATTAATAATATTAATTATACAGGTTTCATACTTGTCATAAAATGCAGAGGTACAGCATATCACCCTGTTTGCTTTTTGTAGCGGTATTGCAACACTCCCAATGCTTTTGTTATTGTGCATGTAGGCGAGACCAGCTGAACGGCAGAGACACACAATGTTGTGGGATCATATTAATGCTGACTTTAGTTAGTTAGTTATGAAAGAACACTTTAATTGTAGTATGGTTAAAAGTGTTCATTTGTAGGTCGTTTGTAAGAAGGTGACGCTACTTAAAAGTCGCATCAAACTATGTACTATGTAAGCCACCCCTGGTGCAGATCTTGGTGCCAGTGGCAAATATACATTTTTAGTAAATAATGGTATGGAACAGGATAAAGGCATGAATCCAGATTTTCCACAGGTGTTTTGGTTGGTCAGTTAGTTATCGAAGAAAATCACCACTAAATTGTGATAGGTGACAATCTGACACTATTTCCCCTTAATTTTGTTTCTAGGTACATGTAGTTAAGCAAAGAAAGGACACAGTATGTTGTTGTACAGAACGTTAGAACATCTATCATTTTGTTGGTCGGTAGGTCAGTCAGTCAGTCAGTCATCAAGAAAGAACAGTATTGTGCTATGGAACAGATTTTTCCACACTTTTGTAAGTTTGTTAGTTGGTTGATTAGTTAGCTAGCTCACTGGCTAACTAGTCAGTCAGTTCGTCAGGGAAGAACGCAGGACATGTGGTAAAAATAATAATAGGCAGAATTTGTTCCACAGTTTGTTAGTATTCTATAACTAGTACCAACTGTTCAGTAAAGATGAACATTTACTTTGGGTGGAGTGCCATCTTCGGGTTAGGGAGGAGATCTTGCCCCAAGTGGAAGAGTTCAAGTACCTCGGAGTCTTGTTCACGAGTGAGGGAAGAGTGGATCGTGAGATCGACAGGCGGATCGGTGCGGCGTCTTCAGTAATGCGGACGCTGTATCGATCCGTTGTGGTGAAGAAGGAGCTGAGTCGGAAAGGCAAAGCTCTCAATTTACCGGTCGATCTACGTTCCCATCCTCACCTATGGTCATGAGCTTTGGGTTATGACCGAAAGGACAAGATCACGGGTACAAGCGACCAAAATGAATTTCCTCCGCCGGGTGGCGGGGCTCTCCCTTAGAAAAGCTCTGTCATCCGGGAGGAGCTCAAAGTAAAGCCGCTGCTAGTGGTGGTTCGGGCATCTGGTCAGGATGCCACCCGAACGCCTCCTTAGGGAGGTGTTTAGGGCACGTCCGTCCGGCAGGAGGCCACGGGAAAGACCCAGGACACGTTGGGAAGACTATGTCTCCCGGCTGGCCTGGGAACGCCTCGGGAGGAGCTGGACGAAGTGGCTGGAGAGAGGGAAGTCTGGGCTTCTCTCCTTAGGCTGCTGCCCCCGCGACCTGACCTCGGATAAGCGGAAGAAGATAGATGGATGGATGGCATTTACTTTGCTAAACATAAAATAATCATTCATACTGTTTAAACTCTTCCTGTTGCACTTGCACTTTTGTTAAAAAAAACAAAAAAACACTAAACCAGGTGTCTAAAGTGTGGCCCAGGGGCCATTTTTGGACACAGCTTGTTTGATTCTGGCCTGTGGCTCATTACATCCATCCATTAATTTATTTTCTACCACTTGTCCTTCTCGGGGTTGCGGGGCTGCTTGAGCCTATCCCAGCTACAGTCGGGCGGAAGGCGGGGTACACCCTGGACAAGTCGCCACCTCATCGCAAGGCCAACACAGATAGACATAACTATTCATACTCACATTCACACACTCGGGACAATTTATTGTAAAAATAAATTGGGTTATTAACGAGATGTATTATTAGATACTACAGTGATTTGCATTAGATACTACAGTGATTTGCTTTGTCACTTATAATACAGAGCTTATGTATCTTATAATGCAGCATATTGATCTACATGATATTGTTTTTAGCATCTTTAATGCACATAATTAAATATTTGTATTAGTGATGGTAAAATGACGCCTCAGTGATTGTGTAACACACTCGATGGCTGTATTGACACTGCACTGATACAGTGTTAGTGTTTCATAATGGTTCCATCTGTTGGATTAAAAGGTTAATACATTTGACCTAGTTGTGTAAATGCTGAAAAGTATTTTAATTATCATTCCATTCTCTTTTACCGTCCGCCCTCTCCTCCCACATTTCCCAACTGATTCAAACCATTCAATACATTACACCAGTGGTTCTCAAACTTTTTTTGTCATCCCCCACTTTGGACAAGGGCGAGTTTTCAAGCCCCACCTGCCCCCATCGCCCCAACAGAACGCTAACGCCAAGCTTAACATTTTCAAATTTATTGAACATCAAGTAACATCAAGTTGTATACATTCAAACTCAATAACATAAAATAACATCAAGTTCAATAATAAATAAAATAACTGTGCAGCTGTGGTATAACTTGCCCATCCATCCATTTTCTACCGCTTATTCCCTTTGTGGTCGCGGGGGGCGCTGGAGCCTATCTCAGCTACAATTGGGCGGAAGGCGGGGTACACCCTGGACAAGTCGCCACCTCATCGCAGGGCCAACACAGATAGACAGACAACATTCACACTCACATCCACACACTAGGGCCAATTTAGTGTTGCCAATCAACCTATCCCCAGGTGCATGTCTTTGGAGGTGGGAGGAAGCCGGAGTACCCAGAGGGAACCCACGCAGTCACGGGGAGAACATACAAACTCCACGCAGAAAGATCCCGAGCCCGGGATTGAACCCAAGACTACTCAGGACCTTCGTATTGTGAGGCAGATGCACTAAGCCCTCTCCCACCGTGCTGCCTGGTATAACTTGCATCAAGTTCAATAATAAATAAAATAACTTGCATCAAGTTCAATAATAAATAAAACAAAAGTGTTATAACTTGCATCAAGTTCAATAATAAATTTAAAAAAGTGTTATAACTTGCATCAAGTTCAATAATAAATCAAAAAAAGTGTTATAACTTGCATCAAGTTCAATAATAAATCAAATAAAAGTGTTATAACTTGCATCAAGTTCAATAATAAATCAAATAACTTGCATCAAGTTCAAAATAAATAAAATAAAAGTGCCACTTTGCAATCTTTGCAAAAAAAAGGAGGAGCTATGCATTTGGGAAGACAGGGCAAGTGACAGCACTTTGCCCCGGGAGAGCCACCTTGCTTCACTGTGAAACACATACTTGCCAACCCTCCCGGATTTTCCGGTAGACTCCCGAAATTCAGCGCTTCTCCCGAAAACCTCCCGGGACATATTTTCTCCCGAAAATCTCCCGAAATTCAGGCGTACCTGAGTGACGTGTCGACAGCATGTTTTCACGTCCGCTTTCCCACAATATAAACAGCGTGCCTGCCCAATCACGTTATAACTGTAGAATGATCGAGGGCGAGTTCTTGGTTTCTTATGTGGGTTTATTGTTAGGCAGTTTCATTAACGTCCTCCCAGCATGGCAACAACACACAACAACAGCAGTCACGTTTTCGTCTACCGTAAAGCAGTTCGTCTGCCGTAAACAGCAATGTTGTGACACTCTTAAACAGGGCAATACTGCCATCTAATGTACATGCATATGTGACATTAACATCTAGGGCTTTTAGAGAGTGCAGTGCACAACTGCGCACACAACAAGGAGACGAAGCAGAATTCATCATCAGAGAGGGTGTTCAGCATGGTTAGAAAAATAATGACAGAGAATAGAACAAGGATGGACAATTCAACCCTTAACTCAACAATGAGTAGATGAGTGTTATGTGTGTGTATATGTGTAAATAAATGAACACTGAAATTCAAGTATTTCTCTTATTTATACATATATATATATATATATATATATATATATATATATATATATATATATATATATATATATATATATATATATATATATATATATATATATATATATATATATGTGTGTGTGTGTGTGTGTGTGTGTGTGAAATACTTGACTTGGTGAATTCTAGCTGTAAATATACTCCTCCCCTCTTAACCACGCCCCCACCCCCAACTGCGCCCCCCACCCCCACCTCCCGAAATCGGAAGTCTCAAGGTTGGCAAGTATGGTGAAACAGCACGGCTGTATGATCAGCTCCCATTTCCTCACACAGTGCAGAGAACAGTCGCGCTTTCAGTGGTCGTGTTTTGATCAAATTTACCGCGCTCACATCTGTTAAAACCTCATTGAGTTCGGGGCTGAGCTGCCTTGACGCGAGTGCTTCCCAGTGAATGACACAGTGTGTCCAATGCGCATTTGGCGCAACCCTCTTTATTAGAGCCTGCAGCTTGTTTCTTGACCCTGCCATGGTCATTGCGCCATCAGAGCAAAAGCCCACACAGTTTTCCCATTTAAGGTCGTGTTCTTTGAGGAAACTGTCCATTATCTTGAACAGCTCATCAGCAGAGGCTCTATTTTTGATGTATTTGCAAAACAGCAAATCCTCGCACAGTGACTCGCCATTCACAAAGCGGACGTATGCGATGAACAGGCAGTCTTTATTGCTGTCAGTAGCTTCGTCCACTTGTAAAGCAAAACGACTTTATTTTCATTTGTCTCCGAGTTGTTCCTCAAGATCACTTGCAATGTCGCATATACGTCTCGCAACTGTGTCGTTTGACAGTGGGACAGCTTTTCATTTTGCTGCGCTTGTCTCGTCAAGTTTGTTCCGCTTAGCCCCGCCCCCATTAGTTACTGTTGCCATGTCTGTCAAACTTTTGCTCCTACCGAGAAATGTAAAGCCTACAGGAAAAGTAAGTAATTTACATTTATTTATAAAGCGGATTTCACAGACAGAATCACAAAGTGATTTACAGTGTGTATAGAAAATGAAAGCATAGTAAAAAAAAAAATCTAAAAAAAAAAAAAAAAAAAAATTTAAAGTGAAATTCCCTCCCGTTCCTCGCGCCCCACCTGTCATGTCTCTATTCCCCACCAGTGGGGAGCGCCCCACACTTTGAGAAACGCTGCATTACACTCATCTTTGACATTCACACCAACAAGTTTGAAAAATTCCCGGTTTTGAAATAAACTGAAACTGAACTGAAGTCATAATTAAATGCAATCAAAAGCCAGCATACCAGCTCTTCAGCATATGTGTACTAGTATACACCTCAAATAGTATGTTTCTTACAAGTACGTTTCTTACAAGTATCATCCCTGCAGGACGAGGAATAGCTAAACATGCTTCACTACACACCGTAGCTCACTGGCGTCAAAATGTAAACAAACGCCATTGGTGGATCTACACCTGACATTCATTGTACAGTAGCGTATCTAGTCGATACTACTATGATTACGTCAATATTTTTTGGCATCAGAACATCTTCTTTCGTTTCATTAAAATATATATTTTGTTTATAAACTCAGGAAATATGTCCCTGGACACATGAGGACTTTGAATATGACCAATGTATGATCTTGTAACTACCCAAATTTGATACCAAATTTGTGGTATCATCCAAAACTAATGTAAAGTATCAAACAACAGAAGAATAAGTGATTATTACATTTTAACAGAAGTGTAGATAGAACATCTGAAAAGAGAAAGTAAGCAGATATTAACAGTAAATGAACAAGTAAAGTTAAGGTTAAAGTACCCATGATTGTCACACACACACTAGGTGTGGCGAAATTATTCTCAAGATTAATAATTTATTTTCTACCACTTGTCCTTAATAATGTTGACAAAATAATAGAATGATAAATGACACAATATGTTACTTCATACGTCTGCAGCTAAATTAGGAGCCTTTGTTTGCTTACTTACTAATAAAAGACAAGTTGTCTTGTATGTTCACTATTTTATTTAAGGACAAACTTGCAATAAGAAACATATGTTTAATGTACCCTAAGATTGTTTGTTAAAATAAAGCCAATAATGCAATTTTTGTGGTGCCCTTTATTTAGAAAATTACCAAAAAGTATCGAAATAATTTTGGTACCGGTACCAAAATATTGGTATCGGGACAACACTAGTTTACAGGTTAGCTTTTTTTGGCCCATTTTACCGGTATATACATCCATCCATCCATCCATCTATCCACACCCAAAACCCATATAGTTTGTTACTAGTCGCCCTCCGGCTCGTATGTTAATAGTTACTCAGTCGAAAAGTAAATAGTTATGGAAAAGGTGTGTGCCTCCAGTGTGAAAGCAAAGGTTAAGGAGGGACAGGACTGAATTGCCTCTGTCTGATGGGGACTGGACTCTGGACATGCATTGTAAACACATCCATGTGACAATACCAGACAACTGACTCAATCTGCCATCTTGAATAAAAAAGGCAGGGCGACACAAGTGCCGTTTGGGTGCTTCCTTAAAGCTTTCATTGTTGTTGTAGCGCGGGCGGGGCCAGATGAAGGGCAGAGACACACAACGCTGTGGAATCATGTTACGCTGACTTCAGGGTTCGCCTGCGCTGCGAAATATACGACCGCCTCGTCACACCTGATTGCTCCCGCCTCAGCGGAGTCATTAAGCAGCCGGTTAGCAAAGTGACATCATTCACCTTAACGCATGACAACTCGCTCAAAATGTGGCAGGAGGGTCAAACAGGGAGTGGATATGTAGAAGGAGATATGAAGAGGACAAACCACTCGTGAGTACACACAATCACTCAAAACAGAGAGTGTCAGCTGGATACATCGGTCACTCTTTGTGCACAAGACGCCTACTTTCACGCCATCAGAGCTACCAAACTGATGTTGTAATCTGGGGCTGATCGCATTCGGATATCTGGAGAGCCCTAATGGCCGCACTGCATCCTTAAATACATCAACCAGCCGCTGTAATCTATCTAATGGACACTTGGGGGGTGTTCATTTAGTACGCAGGACTGGAACTTTCACCTACACGCAGAAGATTCTCACCCTATCACTCACCCTAGTTCACCAGGACACAGCACCGTGAACTGTTGGTAAGATTGGGACAAAGGTGCGGGACATTCAAAGAATTGTATTGGTTTGTTAAGTCCATCCATCCATTTTCGACCGCTTGTCCGTGTTAAGTTTTTATGTTATTCAGTTGGTAACAAAAGAACAGTGCATTTATAGTATTGATTTACAGAATAAAGGTGGTGATGTTTCCCAGTTGTGTTGGTTGGTTAGTTCTAGGAGTGTAACCATTAATAGATGTATCAATTTATATTCCTTAGATTCAACCACATCGATCTGTGCTCGGCAAGTTTGCCTTCCGGAAGATAGGTATTGATCAAAGATTGTTTTAAACGGGAATCGATTGATTTTATCGATACTAAAAAGAACAAACATTGGATTTAGAAACAGCAGACTTTATATGAAGTTTAGTACTTTTCATGTTAAGGACGTTAAACATTAAGTCTGCCAGCCCGTCTGTGACGTCATCAAAACAACAACAATGGTGAGTAGCTACAGTGGTCGAGAAAGGTCATAACAAATGCAAACGCCACAAGACAATATCATTAATTACAACACAAAAACTTTCAGTTACAGCACGATTGCAAAAGCCACAACAAAGACAAACGACACCATGCAATGATATAAAGCTGCAACACAACTTTAAGCCACAAAGGACGCGACCAACACAATGGAAGTGACAGCGGAGCAAGTTACAGCGATGCACCGACTTCCAGAACACAACAACATGGCAGCCAAGGAAAATTCATTTTATCAGACACAAATAAATACAAGAGATGGATGAAGGAGGATATGGAAATTTGGAAGTGAGGGCCCAACACCATCAACAGGGATGAGGAGACATACTGTACATGCTGCCACACACCTGGGACGCTGTCCTTCATCGGCGATGCCAGGGCACGGAAAAGATAGTTTATGGCCGAGTCAAGGAACTTTATTTAGGAGGTAAATCTACTGTTAATATGTTAGTCACTGTACTTTTATTGAAAATTGCTGGAATGTTGAAAATGTGAGCAGATAATGTTTCTTCTTGTTAATTCAACCTATAGTGTTGATTACAATTTATTCAAATAAGATGTTAATGCATTGGCCATTAATTGTTCTTTACTTGCTTGTATCCATAATTCATTTATATCTAAATTTCCTTACAAGAAATAACAGGAATAAAGGAAACTTCACCTGGAGTGTCCACTATCCAGTATTTTGTTTACAGTCACACAGGTTGAACAGTGTTTGCTAAAAAGTTACTGAATCGATTTCAACTCACTGAATTGTTTTCAGATCGCATGGTTCTAAAAAAAACAACATTGTCCCTGAATCGTATCGGCAACCACAACTTCTGAATCAAATTGAATTGTTAAACCCCATTTCAGTTCCAAGTGAGTCCGACTACATCCAGCTGGAACTTCTCCAGCTCGCGCACCAGCTCAGGCTCCTTCACCCCAAGCAAGGTGACAATCAACGTCCCAAAACCTAGCTTCTGTAGTCGTGGATCAGACCGCCAAAGGCACTGCTTTCAGCTGCCGCCCAGCTCAGATCGCACCCAACCTCTAAGCCCCCTCCTATCAGTGGTGAGCCCATTGGAGGGGGACCCACGTTGCCTCTTCGGGCTGTGCCTGGTCGGGTCCCATGAGTACAGCATCGGGGTACAGTACACCGGGGCCCCGGTGACCCGCATCTGGGCAAGGGAAATCTGGGTAATGATTCAGGGGCTACGATTGGATTATAAATTGATTATTTATGCATCTTTGAGATAGATAGATAGATAGATAGATAGATAGATAGATAGATAGATAGATAGATAGATAGATAGATAGATAGATAGATAGATAGATAGATAGATAGATAAATAGATAGATAAAGACACAGTAGCCGAGGAGGAGGAGCCCTTTCATATCATTAAATATAATACATACTACTACTAATAATAATAATAATAATTATAAACAAAAACAATATACAAAACAATAATCAAAGATGCATAAATAATCAATTTATAATCCAATCATAGCCCCTGAATCATTATCATCATCGAATCGTCCGGTGGCCAAACTTTCCTACCTCTAATACCAGTCCCCAGGTTCAGTTCAAAACTTGGGAGACAAACATTTTTGTAACAATTTCCTAAAAACACTATAGCAGCCCTGTTGTATAGAGGAACTTGGACTACTGTAAACACATTGGCAGATCATTGCATTGATACTTCAACCTTGCTAGCAAGCATAGCACACTTGTGATTTACACAAGTGAGGTGTTCCTCAAGGCACCCCTTTAAGTCCCTTCTATTTAGGGCGATACTATTTTAATCGTAATGTTTCTTATGTAGCCAAGGTGTTGCGGCAGTTTGTTTACTTTGGATACAGTCAGTCGTCATTTGTTCACTTCTTTAGTTATACATAGTATTCCTCAAGGTTCCGTTTTAGGTCCTCTCTTTTTCATCATTTGGGATATTCAACTGTTGGCCCACGAGTTCAGTTCAAAAAATGTGTGAGATACTCACATTTTTGCCGAAGGTCCTTAAAAACAGCAGAGCGCTATTGTAACTCTGACAAAAAAATAGATCAAAATCAAATGTCTGATTCTTGTTCTCCAGAATATACAAAATAAGACTAATAGTGAAAAATAAGACTAACAGCAATGTTGTGTTGTGGCTTTAAGCCGGGGGTCTGCAACCCGCGGCTCTCGAGCCTTAGTGCCAATGAGAGTATTTGGTGAACATCGTTTTGTCCTACTAATTTTGGCGGTTCTTGAACTCACCATAGTGTGGACTGTGATGCAACAGTTTGTTTACATGTAAAATCTTTCACTCCTTCTTCGTCTCATTTTGTCCACCAAATGTTTTATACTGTGCGTGAATGCACAAAGGTGAGCTTTGTTGATGTTATTGACTTGTTGGAGTGTTAATCAGACATATTTGGTCAGGCATGACTGCAAGCTAATCAATGCTAACATGCTATTTAGGCTAGCTGCATGTATATATTGCATCATTATGCCTCATTTGTAGGTATATTTGAGCTCATTTAATATCCTTTACTTTTATCCTCTTTGTATATAATTTAGGTTTGCATGTCTCGTCTCATCTTCTGTAGAGACTCCTCCCACCCCCACAGAGGACTGTTTTCACTGATGGACTCTAGAAAGAGGTTCCGCAGTCTCTGTAGCAGAACCTCCAGGTTCTGTAACAGCTTCTTCCCTCAGGCCATAAGACTCTTGAACGCATCATAATAATCCCCTCTATTCCACCCCAAAACGGATTAACTCGCTGCAATATAAAGACAATATAACATACATCCATAAACGTGGATGCATATGCAAAAGTGCAATATATTTATCTGTACAGTAAACTATTTGTTTATATCTGCACCTTATTGCTCTTTTATCCTGCACTACAACGAGCTAATGCAACAACATTTCGTTCTTATCTGTACTGTAAAGTTCAAATTTGAATGACAATAAAATAAAGTCTAAGTGTAAGTCTCAAGACACATTATCTGTATGTAATATTGGCTGCATTTCAGATAGTTGTTTGTGTGCCATGTTGTTCCGTACCACAGCAAACATTACCCAA